>NC_068421.1:92861463-92873882 GCF_023373465.1 Oncorhynchus keta | reverse complement strand
CCCACATCTATACCCACATCTATACCCACATCTACACCCACACTATACCCACATCTACACCCACATCTACACCCACATCTATGCCCACATCATACACTCACATCTATACCCACATCTATACCTACATCTATGCCCACATCTATACCCACATCTATACCCATCTATGCCCACATCTATACCCACATCTATACCACATCTATACCCACATCTATGCCCACATCTATACCCACATCTATGCCCACATCTATACCCACATCTACACCCACATCTACACCCACATCTATACCTACATCTATACCCACATCTATACCACAACTATACCCACATCTACACAACTATACCCACAACTATACCTACACATCTATGCCCACATCTATACCCACAACTATGCCCACATCTATGCCCTATACAACTATACCCACAACTATACCCACATCTACGCCCACATCTATACCCACATCTATGCCCACATCTATGCCCACATCTATACCCACACTATACCCACATCTACACCTATAAACACATCTACGCCCACATCTCTATACCCACATCTATGCCCACATCTATACCCATCACTATGCCCACATCTATACCACATCTACACCCACATCTACATCTATAAACACATCTATACCCACATCTACACCTCCATCTATACCCACCTCTATACTGTCCACATCTATACCCACATCTGTCCTGAATCTGCCCACATCTATTGCCCTGACATCTATACCCAATCTACACCCACATCTGTATGCCCTGAATCTGCCTGTATTGAAGGGGGAGAAACAATCTATACCCTGACATATATACCCACATCTATACCCCAATCTACGAGCCCCCACCTCGTGAGGAAAACATTTTAGCCGGCTGTCCTGAATCTGCCTGTATTGGAGGGGGAGTACTGTCCTGAATCTGCCTGTATTGAAGAGGAGTACTGTCCTTAATCTGCCTGTATCTGGTAGAGAGAACTGTCCTGAATCTGCCTGTATTGGAGAGAGAACTGTCCTGAATCTGCCTGCATTGAAGGGGGAGAACTGTCCTGAATCTGCCTGTATTGGGGGGGAGTACTGTCCTGAAAATGTCTGTATTGGAGGGGGAGTACTGTCCTGAATCTGCCTGTATTGGGGGAGTACTGTCCTGAAAATGTCTGTATTGGAAGGGGGAGAACTGTCCTGAATCTGCCTGTATTGAAGGGGGAGAACTGTCCTGAATCTGCCTGTATTGGGGGGGAAGAACTGTCCTGAATCTGCCTGTATTGGGAGAGAACTGTCCTGAATCTGCCTGTATTGGAGGGGGAGAACTGTCCTGAATCTGCCTGTATTGGAGGGGGAGAACTGTCCTGAATCTGCCTGTATTGGAGGGGAAGAACTGTCCTGAATCTGCCTCTATTGGGGAGAGAACTGTCCTGAATCTGCCTGTATTGGAGGGGGAGAACTGTCCTGAATCTGCCTGTATTGGAGGGGAAGAACTGTCCTGAATCTGCCTGTATTGGAGGGGGAGAACTGTCCTGAATCTGCCTGTATTGAAGCAGGAGTACTGTCCTGAATCTGCCTGTATTGGGGAGAGTACTGTCTTGAATCTGCCTGTATTGGAGGGGGAGTACTGTCCTGAATCTGCCTGTATTGGGGAGAGAACTGTCCTGAATCTGCCTGTATTGGGGAGAGAACTGTCCTGAATCTGCCTGTATTGGGGAGAGAACTGTCCTGAATCTGCCTGTATTGGGGAGAGAACTGTCCTGAATCTGCCTGTATTGGGGAGAGAACTGTCCTGAATCTGCCTGTATTGAAGGGGGAGAACTGTCCTGAATCTGCCTGTATTGGAGAGAGTACTGTTCTGAATCTGCCTGTATTGGAGGGGGAGAACTGTCCTGAATCTGCCTGTATTGGGGAGAGTACTGGTCTGAATCGGCCTGTATTGGAGGGGGAGAACTGTCCTAAATCTGCCTGTATTGGGGAGAGTACTGGTCTGAATCGGCCTGTATTGGAGGGGGAGAACTGTCCTGAATCTGCCTGTATTGGGGAGAGTACTGGTCTGAATCGGCCTGTATTGGAGGGGGAGAACTGTCCTAAATCTGCCTGTATTGGGGAGAGTACTGTCCTGAATCTGCCTGTATTGGAGGGGGAGAACTGTCCTGAATCTGCCTGTATTGGGGAGAGTACTGGTCTGAATCGGCCTGTATTGGAGGGGGAGAACTGTCCTGAATCTGCCTGTATTGGAGGGGAAGAACTGTCCTGAATCTGCCTGTATTGGAGAGAGAACTGTCCTGAATCTGCCTGTATTGGGGAGAGTACTGGTCTGAATCTGCCTGTATTAGAGAGAGAACTGTCCTGAATCTGCCTGTATTGGAGGGGGAGAACTGTCCTGAATCTGCCTGTATTGAAGCAGGAGTACTGTCCTGAATCTGCCTGTATTGGGGAGAGAACTGTCCTGAATCTGCCTGTATTGAAGCGGGAGTACTGTCCTGAATCTGCCTTTATGGGGGGAGTACTGTCCTGAATCTGCCTGTATTGGAGAGAGAACTGTCCAGAATCTGCCTGTATTGGGGAGAGTACTGTTCTGAATCTGCCTGTATTGGAGGGGGAGAACTGTCCTGAATCTGCCTGTATTGGGGAGAGTACTGTTCTGAATCTGCCTGTATTGGAGGGGAAGAACTGTCCTGAATCTGCCTGTATTGGGGAGAGAACTGTCCTGAATCTGCCTGTATTGAAGGGGGAGAACTGTCCTGAATCTGCCTGTATTGAAGCAGGAGTACTGTCCTGAATCTGCCTGTATTGGGGAGAGAACTGTCCTGAATCTGCCTGTATTGGGGAGAGTACTGTTCTGAATCTGCCTGTATTGGGGAGAGTACTGTTCTGAATCTGCCTGTATTGAAGGGGGAGAACTGTCCTAAATCTGCCTGTATTGGGGAGAGTACTGGTCTGAATCGGCCTGTATTGGAGGGGGAGAACTGTCCTGAATCTGCCTGTATTGGGGAGAGTACTGTCCTGAATCTGCCTGTATTGGGGAGAGTACTGTCCTGAATCTGCCTGTATTGGAGGGGGAGAACTGTCCTGAATCTGCCTGTATTGGGGAGAGTACTGGTCTGAATCGGCCTGTATTGGAGGGGGAGAACTGTCCTAAATCTGCCTGTATTGGGGAGAGTACTGTTCTGAATCTGCCTGTATTGGAGGGGGAGAACTGTCCTGAATCTGCCTGTATTGGGGAGAGTACTGGTCTGAATCGGCCTGTATTGGAGGGGGAGAACTGTCCTAAATCTGCCTGTATTGGGGAGAGTACTGGTCTGAATCGGCCTGTATTGGAGGGGGAGAACTGTCCTGAATCTGCCTGTATTGGGGAGAGTACTGTCCTGAATCTGCCTGTATTGGGGAGAGTACTGTCCTGAATCTGCCTGTATTGGAGGGGGAGAACTGTCCTGAATCTGCCTGTATTGGGGAGAGTACTGGTCTGAATTGGCCTGAATTGGAGGGGGAGAACTGTCCTACATCTGCCTGTATTGGAGGGGATTACTGTCCTGAATCTGCCTGTATTGGAGCCAGAGTACTGTCCTGAATCTGCCTGTATTGGAGAGAGAACTGTCCTGAATCTGCCTGTATTGGAGGGGGAGTACTGTCCTGAATCTGCCTGTATTGGAGAGAGTACTGTCCTTAACCTGCCTGTATTGGAGAGAGTACTGTCCTGAATCTGCCTGTATTGGGGGGGGAGGACTGTCCTGAATCTGCCTGTATTGGAGCGAGAGTACTGTCCTGAATCTGCCTGTATTGGAGGGGGAGTACTGTCCTGAATCTGCCTGTATTGGAGCGAGAGTACTGTCCTGAATCTGCCTGTATTGGAGAGAGAACTGTCCTGAATCTGCCTGTATTGGAGGGGGAGTACTGTCCTGAATCTGCCTGTATTGGAGAGAGTACTGTCCTAATCTGCCTGAATCTGCCTGTATTGGAGAGAGAACTGTCCTGAATCTGCCTGTATTGGAGAGAAACTGTCCTGAATCTGCCTGTATTGGAGAGAGTACTGTCCTTAATCTGCCTGTATTGGAGAGAGTACTGTCCTGAATCTGCCTGTATTGGAGAGAGTACTGTCCTGAATCTGCCTGTATTGGAGAGAGTACTGTCCTGAATCTGCCTGTATTGGAGAGAGTACTGTCCTTAATCTGCCTGTATTGGAGAGAGTACTGTCCTGAATCTGCCTGTATTGGAGAGAGTACTGTCCTGAATCTGCCTGTATTGGAGAGAGTACTGTCCTGAATCTGCCTGTATTGGAGAGAGTACTGTCCTTAATCTGCCTGTATTGGAGAGAGAACTGTCCTTACTCTGCCTGTATTGGAGAGAGAACTGTCCTGAATCTGCCTGTATTGGAGAGAGAACTGTCCTGAATCTGCCTGTATTGGAGGGGGAGAACTGTCCTGAATCTGCCTGTATTGGAGGGGGAGAACTGTCCTGAATCTGCCTGTATTGGAGGGGGAGAACTGTCCTGAATCTGCCTGTATTGGGGAGAGTACTGTCCTGAATCTGCCTGTATTGGAGCGAGAGTACTGTCCTGAATCTGCCTGTATTGGAGAGAGAACTGTCCTGAATCTGCCTGTATTGGAGAGAGAACTGTCCTGAATCTGCCTGTATTGGAGGGGGAGTACTGTCCTGAATCTGCCTGTATTGGAGTGAGAGTACTGTCCTGAATCTGCCTGTATTGGAGAGAGAACTGTCCTGAATCTGCCTGTATTGGAGGGGGAGTACTGTCCTGAATCTGCCTGTATTGGAGAGAGTACTGTCCTTAATCTGCCTGTATTGAAGCAGGAGTACTGTCCTGAATCTGCCTGTATTGGAGAGAGAACTGTCCTGAATCTGCCTGTATTGGAGAGAGTACTGTCCTGAATCTGCCTGTATTGGAGAGAGTACTGTCCTGAATCTGCCTGTATTGGAGAGAGTACTGTCCTGAATCTGCCTGTATTGAAGCAGGAGTACTGTCCTGAATCTGCCTGTATTGGAGAGAGAACTGTCCTGAATCTGCCTGTATTGGGGGGGGGAGTACTGTCCTGAATCTGCCTGTATTGGAGCGAGATTACTGTCCTGAATCTGCCTGTATTGGAGGGGGAGAACTGTCCTGAATCTGCCTGTATTGGAGGGGGAGAACTGTCCCGAATCTGCCTGTATTGGAGGGAGAGTACTGTCCTGAATCTGCCTGTATTGGGGAGAGTACTGTCCTGAATCTGCCTGTATTGGAGCGAGAGTACTGTCCTGAATCTGCCTGTATTGGAGAGAGAACTGTCCTGAATCTGCCTGTATTAGAGAGAGAACTGTCCTGAATCTGCCTGTATTGGAGGGGGAGTACTGTCCTGAATCTGCCTGTATTGGAGTGAGAGTACTGTCCTGAATCTGCCTGTATTGGAGAGAGAACTGTCCTGAATCTGCCTGTATTGGAGGGGGAGTACTGTCCTGAATCTGCCTGTATTGGAGAGAGTACTGTCCTTAATCTGCCTGTATTGAAGCAGGAGTACTGTCCTGAATCTGCCTGTATTGGAGAGAGAACTGTCCTGAATCTGCCTGTATTGGAGAGAGTACTGTCCTGAATCTGCCTGTATTGGAGAGAGTACTGTCCTGAATCTGCCTGTATTGGAGAGAGTACTGTCCTGAATCTGCCTGTATTGAAGCAGGAGTACTGTCCTGAATCTGCCTGTATTGGAGAGAGAACTGTCCTGAATCTGCCTGTATTGGGGGAGTACTGTCCTGAATCTGCCTGTATTGGAGCGAGATTACTGTCCTGAATCTGCCTGTATTGGAGGGGGAGAACTGTCCTGAATCTGCCTGTATTGGAGGGGGAGAACTGTCCCGAATCTGCCTGTATTGGAGGGAGAGTACTGTCCTGAATCTGCCTGTATTGGAGGGAGAGTACTGTCCTGAATCTGCCTGTATTGGAGGGAGAGTACTGTCCTGAATCTGCCTGTATTGGAGGGGGAGTACTTTTCTCCCTCTCTCACCTGTCCATCTCCTCACTTACCTGTCCATCTCCTCTCTTACCTGTCCATCTCCTCACTCACCTGTCCATCTCCTCACTCATCTGTCCATCTCCTCACTTACCTGTCCATCTCCTCTCTTACCTGTCCATCTCCTCACTCACCTGTCCATCTCCTCCCCCTGTCCATCTCCCTCACTCACCTGTCCATCTCCTCACTCACCTGTCCATCTCCTCACTCACCTGTCCATCTCCTCTGTCACCTGTCCATCTCCTCTCTTTCACCTGTCCATCTCTTCTCTCACCTGTCCATCTCCTCTTTCACATGTCCATCTCCTCTCTCACCTGTCCATCTCCTCACTCACCTGTCACTCCTCACTCACCTGTCTATCTCCTCTGTCACCTGTCCATCTCCTCTGTCACCTGTCCATCTCCTCACTCACCTGTCCATCTCCTCACTCACCTGTCCATCTCCTCTGTCACCTGTCCATCTCCTCTTCACCTGTCCATATCCTCTCTCCTTCCTGTCCATCTCCTCTCTCATCTGTCCATCTCCTCACTCACCTGTCCATCTCCTCACTCATCTGTCCATCTCCTCTCTCACCTCTCCATCTCCTCACTCACCTCTCCATCTCCTCACTCACCTCTCCTCACTCACCTGTCCATCTCCTCACTCACCTGTCCATCTCCTCACTCACCTGTCCATCTCCTCATTTGAAATCCATGCTGTCACTATCACTTGTCCACTAAAGCTTAACATTGTTGTAATCTATCGCCCACCAGGTGCCCTTGGAGAGTTCCTCAATGGGCTTGAAACCTCGATAAGCTCATCATGGCTCATCGTCCTGAGTGGCTTCAACCTCCTGAAGTCTCCCTTCACAAGGCAGGCAATACGCTTGTGTATGGTGTTACCTGTTGTTTCCTAAGGGCCTCTGCTTCCCTCTCTACGTCCAGTCTAGTCTGGGACAGTTTCAGCCTCTCTCTCAGCTCCTCTATCCCATCCTCCATCTGTTCCACCTGCCTCTTCTTCTGCCGCTCTGAGGAGAGGACAACAGACAGTAGTTATCTGCCTCTCTGAGGAGAGGACAACAGACAGTAGTTATCTGCCTCTCTGAGGAGAGGACAACAGACAGTAGGGATCTGCCTCTCTGAGGAGAGGACAACAGACAGTAGTATCTGCCTCTCTGAGGAGAGTACAACAGACAGTAGGGATCTGCCTCTCTGAGGAGAGGACAACAGACAGTAGTTATCTGGCGCTCTGAGGAGAGGACAACAGACAGTAGTTATCTGCCTCTCTGAGGAGAGGACAACAGACAATAGTTATCTTCCTCTCTGAGGAGAGGACAACAGACAGTGGGGATCTTCCTCTCTGAGGAGAGGACAACAGACAGTAGTTATCTGCCTCTCTGAGGAGAGGACAACAGACAGTAGTTATCTGCCTCTGAGGAGAGGACAACAGACAGTAGTTATCTGCCTCTCTGAGGAGAGGACAACAGACAGTAGTTATCTGCCTCTCTGAGGAGAGGACAACAGACAGTAGTTATCTGCCTCTCTGAGGAGAGGACAACAGACAGTAGTTATCTGCCTCTCTGAGGAGAGGACAACAGACAGTAGTTATCTGCCTCTCTGAGGAGAGGACAACAGACAATAGTTATCTGCCTCTCTGAGGAGAGGACAACAGACAGTAGTTATCTGCCTCTCTGAGGAGAGGACAACAGACAGTAGTTATCTGGCGCTCTGAGGAGAGGACAACAGACAGTAGTTATCTGCCTCTGAGGAGAGGACAACAGACAGTAGGGATCTTCCTCTCTGAGGAGAGACAACAGACAGTAGTTATCTGCCTCTCTGAGGAGAGAGGACAACAGACAGTAGTTATCTGCCTCTCTGAGGAGAGGACAACAGACAGTAGTTATCTGCTTCTCTGAGGAGAGGACAACAGACAGTAGTTATCTGCCTCTCTGAGGAGAGGCCAACAGACAATAGTTATCTGCCTCTCTCAGGAGAGGACAACAGACAGTAGTTATCTGCCTCTGAGGAGAGGACAACAGACAGTAGTTATCTGCCTCTCTGAGGAGAGGGACAACAGACAGTAGTTATCTGCCTCTCTGAGGAGAGGACAACAGACAGTAGTTATCTGCCTCTCTGAGGAGAGGGACAACAGACAGTAGTTATCTGCCTCTCTGAGGAGAGGACAACAGACAGTAGTTATCTGCCTCTGAGAAGAGGACAACAGACAGTAGTTATCTGCCTCTCTGAGGAGAGGACAACAGACAGTAGTTATCTGCCTCTCTGAGAAGAGGACAACAGACAGTAGTTATCTGCTTCTCTGAGGAGAGGACAACAGACAGTAGGGATCTCTCTCTGAGGAGAGGACAACAGACAGTAGTTATCTGCCTCTCTGAGGAGAGGCCAACAGACAGTAGTTATCTGCCTCTGAGGAGAGGCCAACAGACAGTAGTTATCTGCCTCTCTGAGGAGAGGCCAACAGACAGTAGTTATCTGCCTCTCTGAGGAGAGAGGACAACAGACAGTAGTTATCTTCCTCTCTGAGGAGAGGACAACAGACAGTGGGGATCTTCCTCTCTGAGGAGAGACAACAGACAGTGGGGATCTTCCTCTCTGAGAGAGAGGACAACAGACAGTGGGGATCTTCCTCTGAGGAGAGGACAACAGACAGTAGTTATCTGCCTCTCTGAGGAGAGGACAACAGACAGTAGTTATCTGCCTCTCTGAGGAGAGACAACAGACAGTAAGTTATCTGCCTCTCTGAGGAGAGGCCAACAGACAGTAGTATCTGCCTCTCTGAGGAGAGGCCAACAGACAGTAGTTATCTGCCTCTCTGAGGAGAGGCCAACAGACAGTAGGGATCTTCCTCTGAGGAGAGACAACAGACAGTGGGATCTTCCTCTGAGGAGAGGACAACAGACAGTAGTTATCTTCCTCTGAGGAGAGGACAACAGACAGTGGGGATCTTCCTCTCTGAGGAGAGGACAACAGACAGTAGTTATCTGCCTCTCTGAGGAGAGGACAACAGACAGTAGTTATCTGCCTCTCTGAGGAGAGGACAACAGACAGTAGTTATCTGCCTCTCTGAGGAGAGGCCAACAGACAGTAGTTATCTGCCTCTCTGAGGAGAGGACAACAGACAGTAGTTATCTGCCTCTCTGAGGAGAGGACAACAGACAGTAGTTATCTGCCTCTGAGAGAGAGGACAACAGACAGTAGTTATCTGCCTCTCTGAGGAGAGGACAGACAGTAGTTATCTGCCTCTCTGAGGAGAGAACAACAGACAGTAGTTATCTGCCTCTCTGAGGAGAGGACAACAGACAGTAGTTATCTTCCTCTCTGAGGAGAGGACAACAGACAGTAGTTATCTGCCTCTCTGAGGAGAGGACAACAGACAGTAGTTATCTTCCTCTCTGAGGAGGACAACAGACAGTGGGGATCTTCCTCTCTGAGGAGAGGACAACAGACAGTAGTTATCTGCCTCTCTGAGAGAGGACAACAGACAGTAGTTATCTGCCTCTCTGAGGAGAGGACAACAGACAGTAGGGATCTTCCTCTCTGAGGAGAGGACAACAGACAGTAGTTATCTGCCTCTGAGGAGAGACAACAGACAGAAGTTATCTGCCTCTCTGAGGAGAGGACAACAGAACAGTAGTTATCTGCCTCTCTGAGGAGAGGACAACAGACAGTAGTTATCTGCTTCTCTGAGGAGAGGACAACAGACAGTGGGGATCTGCTTCTCTGAGGAGAGGACAACAGACAGTAGTTATCTGCCTCTCTGAGGAGAGGACAACAGACAGTAGTTATCTGCCTCTCTGAGGAGAGGACAACAGACAGTAGTTATCTGCCTCTCTGAGAGAGGACAACAGACAGTAGTTATCTGCCTCTCTGAGGAGAGGACAACAGACAGTAGTTATCTGCCTCTCTGAGGAGAGGACAACAGACAGTAGTTATCTGCCTCTCTGAGAGAGGACAACAGACAGTAGTTATCTGCCTCTCTGAGGAGAGGACAACAGACAGTAGTTATCTGCTTCTCTGAGGAGAGGACAACAGACAGTAGTTATCTGCCTCTCTGAGGAGAGAGGACAACAGACAGTAGTTATCTGCCTCTCTGAGGAGAGGACAACAGACAGTAGTTATCTGCCTCTCTGAGGAGAGGACAACAGACAGTAGTTATCTGCCTCTCTGAGGAGAGGACAGACAGTAGTTATCTGCTTCTCTGAGGAGAGGACAACAGACAGTAGTTATCTGCCTCTCTGAGGAGAGGACAACAGACAGTAGGGATCTGCCTCTCTGAGGAGGACAACAGACAGTAGTTATCTGCCGCTCTGAGGAGAGGACAACAGACAGTAGTTATCTGCCTCTCTGAGGAGAGGACAACAGACAGTAGTTATCTGGCGCTCTGAGGAGAGGACAACAGACAGTAGTTATCTGCCGCTCTGAGGAGAGGGACAACAGACAGTAGGGATCTTCCTCTCTGAGGAGAGGACAACAGACAGTAGTTATCTGCCTCTCTGAGGAGAGGACAACAGACAGTAGTTATCTGCCTCTCTGAGGAGAGGACAACAGACAGTAGTTATCTGCCTCTCTGAGGAGATGACAACAGACAGTAGTTATCTGCCTCTCTGAGGAGAGTGGGCAACAGACAGTAGTTATCTGCCTCTCTGAGGAGAGGACAACAGACAGTAGTTATCTGCCTCTCTGAGGAGAGGACAACAGACAGTAGTTATCTGCCTCTCTGAGGAGAGGACAACAGACAGTAGTTATCTGCCGCTCTGAGGAGAGGACAACAGACAGTAGTTATCTGCTTCTCTGAGGAGAGGACAACAGACAGTAGTTATCTGCCTCTCTGAGAAGAGGACAACAGACAGTAGTTATCTGCCTCTCTGAGGAGAGGACAACAGACAGTAGTTATCTGCCTCTCTGAGAAGAGGACAACAGACAGTAGGGATCTGCCTCTCTGAGAAGAGGACAACAGACAGTAGGGATCTTCCTCTCTGAGGAGAGGACAACAGACAGTAATTATCTGCCTCTCTGAGGAGAGGACAACAGACAGTAGTTATCTGCCTCTCTGAGGAGAGGACAACAGACAGTAGTTATCTGCCGCTCTGAGGAGAGGACAACAGACAGTAGTTATCTGCCTCTCTGAGGAGAGGACAACAGACAGTAAAGGGATCTGCCTCTCTGAGGAGAGGACAACAGACAGTAGTTATCTGCCTCTGAGGGGAGAGGACAACAGACAGTAGGGATCTGCCTCTCTGAGGAGAGGACAACAGACAGTAGTTATCTGGCGCTCTGAGGAGAGGACAACAGACAGTAGTTATCTGGCGCTCTGAGGAGAGGACAACAGACAGTAGTTATCTGCCTTCTGAGGAGAGGACAACAGACAGTAGTTATCTGCCTCTGAGGAGAGGACAACAGACAGTAGTTATCTGCCTCTGAGGAGAGGACAACAGACAGTAGTTATCTTGCCTCTCTGAAGAGAGGACAACAGACAGTAGTTATCTGCCTCTCTGAGGAGAGGACAACAGACAGTAGTTATCTGCCTCTCTGAGGAGAGGACAACAGACAGTAGTTATCTGCCTCTGAGGAGAGGACAACAGACAGTAGTTATCTGCCGCTCTGAGGAGAGGACAACAGACAGTAGTTATCTGCCTCTCTGAGGAGAGGACAACAGACAGTAGTTATCTGCCTCTCTGAGGAGAGGACAACAGACAGTAGTTATCTGCCTCTGAGGAGAGGACAACAGACAGTAGTTATCTGCCTCTCTGAGAGGACAACAGACAGTAGTTATCTGCCTCTCTGAGAGAGGACAACAGACAGTAGTTATCTGCCTCTCTGAGGAGAGGACAACAGACAGTAGTTATCTGCCTCTCTGAGGAGAGGACAACAGACAGTAGTTATCTGCCTCTCTGAGGAGAGGACAACAGACAGTAGGGATCTGCCTCTCTCTGAGGAGAGGACAACAGACAGTAGTTATCTCTGCCTCTCTGAGGAGAGGACAACAGACAGTAGTTATCTGCCTCTCTGAGGAGAGGACAACAGACAGTAGGGAACGCAACCACTCAGTGACTATTAGAGCACGAAGGCAACATGAGGTCAAGGTTAGAAAATTCCTGCATGGGGCATATGCGCCACCTTCAATGGTCACAGGTCTGTAAGTCACTCTGGATAAAAAAGAGATTAAGTGGCTACTAAATGAACATATCAGATAACCACATACACGTGTTTTATAATGCATTGTGTGTTGACTGATAGCCATTGTGTTGACTGACTACTACTAATAAAGAGTTCAATCGGGTAGAAGAACAAAATCTGAGGAGTGTAGATATGACACCGACCTGTGTCTGTCAGCTCCGGATGCCTGCGCTGTACGTGGGCTTGTAAGTAGGAATAGTTGGTGAAGGACTTCTCACAGCATTGGCACTGAAAAATATCATAGTGTGGTCAGGGTGGAGGGGAGAGAG
>NC_068421.1:92854020-92861363 GCF_023373465.1 Oncorhynchus keta | reverse complement strand
TGGTTGAGCTTCCCCCTTAATACCCACTGTTCTTGGATCATGTTGTACTAATTTGCACTACATGGTACAGTCACTATGATTTGTCTTCACTTAAGAGTTCAGACTTGATTTAACCAGGATTCCTCTCCATTTACTGTCACAGTAAAGCAATGTTCCTTCCTTCACATGTGTTCTCGGTGTCATATGTAACCCCACTCCTGATCATGGAAAGCTTTGCTACTTTCTTCATTTACTTTGGATGTTAAAAGAGCAGAGCATGCGTCCTGGCGGGGCACATTTACGCTCTTCGTCTAGATAAAAGGGGAGTGATGTGGAGTAGAGAGAGAGGGGGATAGAGAGAGAGAGAGGGGGATAGAGAGAGAGAGGGGGATAGAGAGAGAGAGGGGGATAGAGAGAGAGAGGGGGGATCGATTTTAATCGGAATGGACGATTTTACTTAGGGCCGATTTCAAGTTTTCATAACAATCTATTTTTATTTTTTTATGTACCTTTTTTATTTAACTCGGCAAGTCAGTTAAGAACACATTCTTATTTACAATGACGACCTAGGAACAGTGGGTTAACCTCATAGTCTACCAATACCGGATCCGGGTTCGTGACTACGGCTCAAGCTCATTAGCATAACGCACAATGCGAAAAAATATTCCTAAAAATATTTAACCTCCACACATTAACAAGTAAAATAGCTCAAATGAAAGATAAACAAGTTGTTTATCTACCCAGCAAGTCAGATTTCTAAAATGTTTTACGGCGAAAACATAGCACATATTTATGTCAAACCACCACCACAGACATAGCTCATTTGCATAGCCAAGTAGGAAAAAATATGCAATCAACAAACGCAGGATTAAAAGAAAAATCATTTCACTAACCTTTTGAAATCTTCATCAGATGACAGTAATATAACATGTTACACAGTACATTCATTTTTTTTTCAATAATCTGCATAAATCTCTGTTTACAATGATGCATCGTTCAAAAAATGCTACTAAAATGTCAGGAGAAATGCCGATAGCTCCGGCAGATAACGTCAGCTAACAAGGAATACACATCATAAACTTTGACTAAATATGCATGTTTTACATATGTATAGGAAGATACACTTCTTCTAAATGCAATCGCTGTGTTACATTTATTTTTAACGTTACAGGTTGCGTTCACTAGGCTATACTAGGAGTCGGCGCTCCAAAATTAGCATTATCGCTCCTCTATCTTGGAGTCGACAGAAACCCAAATTTACCACATAAATATTCCCTTACCTTTGCTGTTCTTCCATCAAAAGACCTGGAAGGGATTATACTTACCAAACCAGCGTTTAGTTTTCAAGTCTGCGTCTTTCGGTTCTCAAAATAGCCACATTTCGGTCGAAATGTAGGCAAAATTCAAGTGGATGCGCACCAAAACGTCGAAATTACATATTATATGTCGAGTAAACTTGTCAAACTATGTTCATAATTAAGCTTTAACATGTTATAAAGGTGCACAGAAATCTTGAGGACGAACAGAAACACACACGTCGTTTAATCGATCCTGAAGAAAATACATCACCCGGCCAGAGCGCGCGTAACAGTCACCTTTTTTTTCGCTTGGCGGAGAGGTTTCGGCTCGCTCAAACTCCCGTGAGCGCGCGATTATCACAATGAGAAGCCCCATTGAAAGCAGGCTTCGCGCTGAACACGTACAGACTGTTCCCAGAGCGGTAGCTGTTTGGGAAGTGCGTGTGAGATGACGTCAAAGTTGGGCCAACTTTTTCCATGACGAGAGCATTTGGGAGAATGCATGCCCTGAGGTTTCTGCTTTACATAGAGACAAAATTTAAACGGTTTTAGAAGCTTTAGAGTGTTTTCTATTCGATAATATTTTTTATATGCATATATTAGCAATTTTGGGGGAAAATATTTTCAGTTTACTAGCACTTACTATACTAATTTAAATAGCAGGTAATAGGCACTTACTATACTATTGTAAATGGAAGGTAATAGGCACTTACTATACTATTGTAAATGGCAGGTAATAGGCACTTACTATACTATTGTAAATGGCAGGTAATAGGCACTTACTATACTATTTTAAATGGCAGGTAATAGGCACTTACTATACTATTTTAAATGGCAGGTAATAGGCACTTACTATACTATTGTAAATGGCAGGTAATAGGCACTTACTATACTATTGTAAATAGCAGGTAATAGGCACTTACTATACTATTTTAAATGGCAGGTAATAGGCACTTACTATACTATTGTAAATGGCAGGTAATAGGCACTTACTATACTAATTTAAATAGCAGGTAATAGGCACTTACTATACTATTGTAAATGGAAGGTAATAGGCACTTACTATACTATTGTAAATGGCAGGTAATAGGCACTTACTATACTATTTTAAATGGCAGGTAATAGGCACTTACTATACTATTTTAAATGGCAGGTAATAGGCACTTACTATACTATTGTAAATGGCAGGTAATAGGCACTTACTATACTATTTTAAATGGCAGGTAATAGGCACTTACTATACTATTTTAAATGGCAGGTAATAGGCACTTACTATACTAATTTAAATGGCAGGTAATAGGCACTTACTATACTATTGTAAATGACAGGTAATAGGCACTTACTATACTATTTTAAATGGCAGGTAATAGGCACTTACTATACTATTTTAAATGGCAGGTAATAGGCACTTACTATACTATTTTAAATAGCAGGTAATAGGCACTTACTATACTATTTTAAATAGCAGGTAATAGGCACTTACTATACTATTTTAAATAGCAGGTAATAGGCACTTACTATACTAATGTAAATGGCAGGTAATAGGCACTTACTATACTATTTTAAATAGCAGGTAATAGGCACTTACTATACTATTTTAAATAGCAGGTAATAGGCACTTACTATACTATTTTAAATAGCAGGTAATAGGCACTTACTATACTATTTTAAATGGCAGGTAATAGGCACTTACTATACTATTGTAAATGGCAGGTAATAGGCACTTACTATACTATTTTAAATGGCAGGTAATAGGCACTTACTATACTATTTTAAATGGCAGGTAATAGGCACTTACTATACTAATTTAAATGGCAGGTAATAGGCACTTACTATACTAATTTAAATGGCAGGTAATAGGCACTTACTATACTATTTTAAATGGCAGGTAATAGGCACTTACTATACTATTTTAAATGGCAGGTAATAGGCACTTACTATACTAATGTAAATGGAAGGTAATAGGCACTTACTATACTATTGTAAATGGCAGGTAATAGGCACTTACTATACTATTGTAAATGGCAGGTAATAGGCACTTACTATACTATTGTAAATGGCAGGTAATAGGCACTTACTATACTAATGTAAATGGCAGGTAATAGGCACTTACTATACTATTGTAAATGGCAGGTAATAGGCACTTACTATACTATTGTAAATGGCAGGTAATAGGCACTTACTATACTATTGTAAATGGCAGGTAATAGGCACTTACTATACTATTGTAAATGGCAGGTAATAGGCACTTACTATACTAATTTAAATGGCAGTTAATAGGCACTTACTATACTATTTTAAATGGCAGGTAATAGGCACTTACTATACTATTTTAAATGGCAGGTAATAGGCACTTACTATACTAATTTAAATGGCAGGTAATAGGCACTTACTATACTATTGTAAATGGCAGGTAATAGGCACTTACTATACTATTTTAAATGGCAGGTAATAGGCACTTACTATTTTAAATGGCAGGTAATAGGTACTTACTATACTACTTTAAATGGCAGGTAATAGGCACTTACTATACTATTTTAAATGGGTAGCCTGCCATTTAAAGGCATTACTATACCATTTAAATATAGTAATAGGCACTTACTATACTAATTTAAATGGCAGGTAATAGGCACTTACTATACTATTTTAAATGGCAGGTAATAGGTACTTACTATACTACTTTAAATGGCAGGTAATAGGCTTGCTATACTATTTTAAATGGCAGGTAATAGGCACTTACTATACTATTGTAAATGGCAGGTAATAGGCACTTACTATACTATTTTAAATGGCAGGTAATAGGCACTTACTATACTAATTTAAATGGCAGGTAATAGGTACTTACTATACTACTTTAAATGGCAGGTAATAGGCACTTACTATACTAATTTAAATGGCAGGTAATAGGCACTTACTATACTATTTTAAATGGCAGGTAATAGGTACTTACTATACTACTTTAAATGGCAGGTAATAGGCACTTACTATACTATTTTAAATGGCAGGTAATAGGCACTTACTATACTATTTTAAATGGCAGGTAATAGGCACTTACTATACTACTTTAAATGGCAGGTAATAGGCACTTACTATACTAATTTAAATGGCAGGTAATAGGCACTTACTATACTAATTTAAATGACAGGTAATAGGCACTTACTATTTTAAATGGCAGGTAATAGGCACTTACTATACTAATTTAAATGGCAGGTAATAGGCACTTACTATACTAATTTAAATGGCAGGTAATAGGCACTTACTATACTATTTTAAATGACAGGTAATAGGCACTTACTATACTATTTTAAATGGCAGGTAATAGGCACTTACTATACTATTTTAAATGGCAGGTAATAGGCACCTACTATACTAATTTTATTTTACATCTTGAGATGGGGAAACCATGTTTAAATGAAGTTGGACATTGTCATAAAGAGCCATGTTAAAATGAGATCAAATCAAACTTCTTTTTTTTTTTTTGACCAAGTTACACTTCTCTAAAGGCACTGAATTGGTGAAATTCCCCTAACAGGCCCGCCAGCAGAAGACAGGGTGCCGGCAGGATGCCTGTCCTCTGAAACTGCAGCAACGGAAGCACCCCAAACACACTTGCCAACGATGCTGGGGAAAAAATCCTCCTTCTGTAGCTCAGTTGGTAGAGCATGGCGCTTGTAACGCCAGGGTAGTGGGTTCGATTCCGGGACCACTCATACGTAGAATGTATGCACACATGACTGTAAGTCGCTTTGGATAAAAGCGTCTGCTAAATGGCATATTATTATTATTATTATAGAAACAGTGCGCACACACTGACAAGGCCATACCTGTAATTAACTTCCGTCAGACTGCGACAATAGAAACTAACTTCACTTGCAATTATGCCTCCTCTCTTTAAATGTTTTCATCAAAGGTTTAAATCACCTGGGAACAGGTTTGTGCGTTGCGAAGGGGCAGGTTGT
Organism: Oncorhynchus keta; assembly: GCF_023373465.1. Classification (NCBI taxonomy): domain Eukaryota; kingdom Metazoa; phylum Chordata; class Actinopteri; order Salmoniformes; family Salmonidae; genus Oncorhynchus; species Oncorhynchus keta. Next base: position 92,856,127 of record NC_068421.1, on the reverse strand, counting down.
TTTAGATAATTGAGCCACGCTAACGAGGGAAGACTTGCGGTGCTCTGCTCGCTGGCCTGATGAGCCCCCCCCCCCCAACTCCTTTTGGAGAGAGTAGTGCAGTTTGGAGAGTAGTGCAGTTTGGAGAGAGTAGTGCAGTTTGGAGAGAGTAGTGCAGTTTGGAGAGAGTAGTGCAGTTTGGAGAGAGTAGTGCAGTTTGGAGAGAGTAGTGCAGTTTGGAGAGTAGTGCCGTTTGGAGAGTAGTGCAGTTTGGAGAGAGTAGTGCAGTTTGGAGAGAGTAGTGCAGTTTGGAGAGAGTAGTGCAGTTTGGAGAGAGTAGTGCAGTTTGGAGAGAGTGTGCAGTTTGGAGAGAGTAGTGCAGTTTGGAGAGAAGTAGTGCAGTTTGGAGAGAGTAGTGCAGTTTGGAGAGAGTAGTGCAGTTTGGAGAGAGTAGTGCAGTTTGGAGAGAGTAGAGCTGTGTGTAGTGCAGTTTGGAGAGAGTATTGCAGTTTGGAGAGAGTATTGCAGTTTGTAGTGCAGTTTGGAGAGAGTATTGCAGTTTGGAGAGCGTAGTGTGTAGTGCAGTTTGGCGAGAGTAGTGTGTAGTGCAGTTTGGAGAGAGTAGTGTAGTGTGTAGTGGAGTTTGGAGAGGGTAGTGTAGTGCAGTTTGGAGAGAGTAGTGTAGTGCAGTTTGGAGAGAGTAGTGTAGTGTGTAGTGGAGTTTGGAGAGAGTAGTGGAGTTTGGAGAGAGTAGTGCAGTTTGGAGAGAGTAGTGTGTAGTGCAGTTTGGAGAGAGTAGTGTAGTGCAGTTTGGAGAGAGTAGTGTAGTGCAGTTTGGAGAGAGTAGTGTGTAGTGCAGTTTGGAGAGAGTAGTGTAGTGTGTAGTGGAGTTTGGAGAGAGTAGTGTAGTGCAGTTTGGAGAAAGTAGTGTAGTGTGTAGTGCAGTTTGGAGAGAGTAGTGTAGTGCAGTTTGGAGAGAGTAGTGTAGTGCAGTTTGGAGAGAGTAGTGTAGTGTGTAGTGCAGTTTGGAGAGAGTAGTGCAGTTTGGAGAGAGTAGTGGAGTTTGGAGAGAGTAGTGTAGTGTAGTTTGGAGAGAGTAGTGTAGTGCAGTTTGGAGAGAGTAGTGTAGTGTGTAGTGGAGTTTGGAGAGAGTAGTGTAGTGCAGTTTGGAGAGAGTAGTGTAGTTTGGAGAGAGTAGTGTAGTGTGTAGTGGAGTTTGGAGAGAGTAGTGTAGTGTGTAGTGGAGTTTGGAGAGAGTAGTGTAGTGCAGTTTGGAGAGAGTAGTGTAGTGTGTAGTGCAGTTTGGAGAGAGTAGTGTAGTGCAGTTTGGAGAGAGTAGTGTAGTGCAGTTTGGAGAGAGTAGTGTAGTGTGTAGTGGAGTTTGGAGAGAGTAGTGTAGTGTGTAGTGGAGTTTGGAGAGAGTAGTGTAGTGGAGTTTGGAGAGAGTAGTGCAGTGCAGTTTGAGTAGTGCATCAGTGAGTATGCAAACAAGCAGAGTGGGAGCCAGGAGCCTGAACGGACCTTGGGACTGTGGAGGACAGACCGACTAGACAGCGGCAGCTCTTTTTTGATGTAGCAGTTTCTGAACTTCTGAGCCTTCTGCTGTGTATTCAGACTGCCTGCTTGCATCATGACCCAGTATGATCTATCTTACAATGTGATAGAGAGAGTAGTTATTTTTGATGTAAGCAGTTTTTCAGCCCTCTTACCCTCGGACTGATTTTGCTACCATGACCAGCTAGTGATACAGATAGTTTAGACCCTCAGGTCTCAGACGGCTGTGGTGCAAACTGAAACATCCTCTGTTACAGGATGATTGAGTCCTTGGTCTTAGACAGCTTTTTAACAGAGAGATGAGCTTCATATCCAGGCGGCTCCCAGGTTGATGCATGGTGCCTTGGGAAGCCGTGATCGATAACGGAACCTAGTTATTTTATGCACCAGTGGGCATCTATCTACTGTAGACGAAGGATGGCTCAATTAGCAGCTTTGTGTAATTACACCGTTTTTAGTTTGTACAGGGGCTAGCCATCAGCAGAACGTGTGATCAGTCCCGTCTGTTGTCGTTGTTAAAACATGCCTGTCCTTCACCCTCCACCCCCTCTCTCTCCCCTCCTCTCTCTACCCC
>NC_068421.1:92684575-92848920 GCF_023373465.1 Oncorhynchus keta | reverse complement strand
CAGTGTGCTGGTTCAGTTGTGTTGCTGCAGTGTCAGGCACGCCACTATACTATTATTGGTATTGACGAATTAATAGACTTGCCTTTCTTCTTTTGAAGTAATGGGTAATGGGCATACTATGCTATTTTTAGAGTAATGAGTCAATGAGACACTGTGCTAGTTTAGATGGCCGGGTGTGGGCACTTACTATCTCATTGCAAATGGCCAGGTGTGGGCGTATATGCTGTTTTCAAATGGCGTTAATCAGGCATATATGCCTGTTTTCAGTGGCGGATGTGGGTACCATATAGTGTCAGTGTGGTGTGGGCCTTGCTATGCCTGTTTTAAATCAGCGAGTTGTCATTGCTTGCTATGCTGTTTAAATTATGTGGTGTGAGCCTTACTATATGTTTTTAAATGTGAGATTATTAGGCCTTACTGTTTTGATGGCGGGTCAGTGGTTGTGCTGTATATTATGTTGTGGATGTGGGCATACTATACTGTTTTTTAGATATAGCTTGGATCAATGGTATGCTATGCTATTTAAATAATGGATGTTGGGTAACTTCTGTAATTAGATGGCTGATTAATGGGCCGCCTTTGTGCTGGTTTAGATAGTGGTTAAATGGGCATATCACTATTTTAGATGGCGGGTGTGGGCACTTGCTATTACTAACAGTGGAGTGTGGGGCATGCTATGCCTGATGAGTGGGTGTGGGGCATGCTGTGCTATTGCAGCTGATGGCGGGTGTGGGCTATGCTATGCTGTTGTCAGATGATTAATGGGCTTACTGTCTTCTTGTCAGTGTGAGTGTGGGCGCTATATGCTCAGTGTGATGGCGGTGTGGTATGTACTGTTGAAGTAATGGTGTCAGGCATATATCACTATTGTAATAATTAGGTAATGGTATTACTATGCTGTTATGATGTGGATAATGACATATATGCCTGATGTAGTGAATGGACACTTTATATAGTTTGATGTGAGTTAATGGCCTTGCTGCTGGTTTAGATAGGTGATTGATGGGCCTTGCTATGCTATTGTGTAGTGGCGTTATTGTTTGCATACTATACCTATTAATGAGTAATGGTGTGTGTACTATGCTATTGTGATAGTAAAGTTAATGGTATGCTATGCTATTGTGATGAATCAATGGAGTATATATATATTTTTAAGTGAATTAATGGTGCCCACTATTTAAGTGTGGATGTGGGTGCCTACTCTTTTCACTTTAGATGGTGTGGGTACTGTGAGTTTAGTGTGAGATAATGAGCGCCCACTATATATTTTAGTGTGATTAATGGGATTGTACTATATAGCTCGATGGCGGGTGTGGGCGCTTGCTATGCCCAGTTTGATGGTAATAAACTTTCCACTATGTTTTCAAAGTGGCAGATTATTAGGTGCTATGCTACTTTTCCAGTGTGTGAATTAATGGCCTTGCTATGTTTTTAGGTAATGGTCAATGGTACCTTGCTATACTATTTTGGTAGTGAATTAATGGGCATACTATTTCTTTACAAATGGATGTGGGCATATCATGATTTAAATGGCGGATGATGGGTATACTATGTGATTTAGATGATAGATGTAATGGGCATACACTATTTTAAGGTAATGAGATGAAATGAGCACATGCCTATGCTCAGTTAGTGTGGTGTGGTGCTTACTGTACTAAATTGACCCAGTTTAAATGAGGCACTTACTATACTATTTTAAATGACAGGTAATGAGGCACTTACTATACTATTTTAAATGGCGAGTTAGTAGGCACTTACTATACTCATTTTAAGTGGCGGAGTAATAGGCATCCTACTATACTAATTTTATTTTACATCTTGAGATGGAAGCCATGTTTAAGTGAAGTTGGACCATTGTCATAAAGGCCATGTTAAAGACGAGGATCAAATCAAGCTTCTTTTTTTGACCGGGTTACACTTCTCTAAAGGCACTGAATTGGTGAAATTCCCTAACAGGCCCGCCAGCAGAAGACAGGGTGCCGGCGGGATGCCCCTGTCCTCTGAAGCTTCACAGCAACGGAAGCAGGCCTGTACACGCACTTGCCCAACGATGCTGGGGAAAAATCCTAGGAGAAACAGTGCGCACCACACTTGACGAGGCCACATACCTGCTTGTTAACTTCCGTCAGACTGCGACAATAGAAACTAACTTCACTTGCAATTATGCCTCCTCTCTTTAAATGTTTTCATCAAAGGTTTAAATCACCTGCGGAACAGGTTGTCGTGGTCTATGAAGAGACAGGATGTTTTAGATGACTCAGCCACGCCGACCTGAGGAAGACTTGCGGTGGCATCTGCCTGCTGGCCTGATGAGCACCCCCAGCTCCTTCCCCAGACGGTCCTGCTGGATGAGAGTAGTGCTGGGACTTTGGAGAGTGGTGCCGTTTGAAGAGTAGTGCAGTTTGGAGAGGAAGTAGTGCAGTTTGGAGAGAGTAGTGCAGTTTGGAGAGAAATGGTAGTTGGAAAATTGGCGGTTTGGAGAGAGTAGAGCAGTGTGGAGCGTAGCCGTTTGGAGAGTAGTTGCAGTTTGGAGAGAGTAGTGCAGCCTGGTTCAGTTGGAGTATTGCAGCTCTGAGAGCAGCAGCCTGGTGAGGAGAAAAGCAGTCCTGGAGTAGTGTGCATGTTTGGCTGGAGAGAGTAATTAACAGTGTGTAGTGCAGTTTGGAGAGGGTAGTGCGGTCTGGTTCGGAGAGTAGTGGGCGGTTTGGAGAGAAATGGTGTCATTGCAGTTTGGAGAGAGTAAGATCCATAATTGGTTTGGAGAGAGCAGAGCCAGTGTGGCGCAGCTCTGAGAGACAGTGTGCAGCTCTGGAGAAAGTACTGCAGTTCTGGAGGAAGGAACTGGTGAGTTCGAGAGAAGTGAGTGAGTGCGAGTTTGGAGAAGTATGGTCAGTAGTGCAGTTTGGAGAGTAGGTAGTGTGTAGTGCAGTTTGGAGGAGGGTAGTGTAGTGCAGTTTGGAGAGAGTAGTTGTACAGTTTGGAGAGTAGTGTAGTGCAGTTTGGAGAGAGTAGTGTAGTGGAGTTTGGAGAGAGTAGTGTAGTGCAGTTTGGAGAGTAGTGTAGTGTGTAGTGGAGTTTGGAGAAAATGAGTGGAGTTTGGAAAGTAGTGTAGTGCAGTTTGAAGGTAGTGTATTAGTGCAGTTTGGAGAAGAGTGAGTGTGAGTGCAGTTTGGGAAAGTAGTGTAGTGCAGTTTGGAGAGAGTAGTGTAGTGCAGTTTGGAGAAGTGTATGTTTGATTTGGAGAGCAGTGTGTGGGTTGGAAGAAGTAGTGTCAGTGCAGTTTGGAGAAAGAAATAGTGTAGTGTGAGTCTGGTTCGGGAAATGAATTGTGAAGTTTGCAGTTTGGAGAGAGTAGTGTAGTGCAGTTTTGGAAGAGTAGTGTAGTGTTTGCAGGTTTAGGAGTAGTGTGGTGTGTAGTGCAGTTTGGAGAGAGTAGTGTAGTGTGTAGTGGAGTTTGGAAGTAATTAGCAGTGTGTGGTGAGTTTGGAGAAGTAGTGTAGTGCAGTTTGGAGAGAGTAGTGTAGTGTGTAGTGCAGTTTGGAGGTAGTGTAGTGCAGTTTGGAGTAGTGTAGTGTGTAGTGGAGTTTGGAGAGAGTAGTGTAGTGTGAGGGGTTTGGAAGAGTAGTGCAGTGCAGTTTGAGTAGTGCATCAGTGAAGTATGCAAACAAGCAGAGTGGGAGCCAGGAGCCTGAGCCGGACCTTGGGACTGTGGGAGGACAGACCAAACTAGACAGCGGCAGCTCTTTTGATGTAAGCAGTTTCTGAACTTCTGAGCCTTCTGCTGTGTATTCAGACTGCCTGCTTGCATCATGACCCAGTATGATCTATCTTACAATGTGATAGAGAGAGTGATTGTTACAGTGTAAGCAGTTTTCAGCCCTCTTACCCTCGGACTGATTTTGCTACCATGACCAGCTAGTGATACAGATAGTTTAGACCCTCAGGTCTCAGACGGCTGTGTACCAGAGCTGAAACATCCTCTGTTACAGGATGATTGAGTCCTTGGTCTTAGACAGCTTTTTAACAGAGATGGGCTTCATATCAGGCGGCTCCCAGGTTGATGCATGGTGCCTTGGAAGCCGTGATCGATGCGGAACCTGGATTATTTTATGCACCAGTGGGCATCTATCTACTGTAGACGAAGGATGGCTCAATTAGCGGCTGTGTAATTACACCGTTTTTAGTTTGTACAGGGGCTGGCCATCAGCCAGAGTGTGATCAGTCCCGTCTGTTCTGTTGTCGTTGTTAAAAACATGCCTGTCCTTCACCCTCACACATATGTATGCATAAATATATGCTTGTATATATGTCTGTCATAAATAAATAATGCTCATATAAATATGTAGTAAATAATATGCCGTAATAATAATATGTGATAAATAATATGCAGTAAATAATATATGATCAATAATATTAATATATATATAAAAATATATATGTGTGTAAATATATGTATATGCGATCAAAAATAATATGCTGTCATGTGTATGAATCATGTAGTGCATGTTAAAAAATGTCTGTGCGGTCAAAAATAATACTAATGTGATGAAAAATCTGTATTGTTGTATGTCTGTATTAAATATATGTGTGTATGCCAGTATGTAATGTAGTGCTTAATGTGTAATCGAAATAATATGTAACATTTGATAAATAATGTGTATGTACATAATGTTAATAATATTAATGTATTAAATGTAGTATGTCTTGATAGAAATATTGTAATAATAATAAAAATATGTATTAATATGCCAAGTAATAAATAATATGGTAAATAATAATACATAATGTCTGGCATATATGTATTAATATGTGATAAAAATAATATGTAATATGATAATGTAATAATGTGTGATAAGTAATATTATAGTGATAAATATGTGTAATAATGTGTTAGTAAATAAGTGAAATATGTATAAAAATGTAAGTGTGTGACTTAATAATGTATAAAAGTAAATATGTGATAAAAATAATATGTGATAAAATAATATATGTCAATATGTGTGTGTACTTGATAAAAATAATGTGTGCGGTATATGTAAAAATAATGAGTAGAATAATATATGTGCATGTCGTAAATAAATGTGACTTCATATATGATGCGATAAATAATAATGCTCATTAAAATATGTGCGATAAATAATATGTAATTAAAAAATAATATGTGTTAAGCATATGCATTAATAATATGTAATAAAATATGTGTAATGTCATAAAAATATGCGATGTAATAATAATAAATACGATAAAATATAATATGAATATGATAAAAAATAATATTAATATGGTAAAACAAATAATATCTAATACGTTCGATACGGTAATTAATAATCTTATTAAAAAAATAGTAATATTAGTGTAAAGCTAAATAATATTATTAACATGTAAAAATAATTGATAATGAAAAATATTATGGTGCATAATATTAATGTGATATGTGTAATATGCACATTAAAAAATATTAAGTATGTGGTATAATAATAATGTAATATAGGTAAAAAATAAATAATATGCTGATAAAATAAATAATGATGCAGTTAAAATAATAATATATAAGATAAATGTATGTAAAGTAATAATATGTGTTAAAAATATGTGTGTAGGTCATAAAAAATAATATGTGTAGATAAAATATTATTACTTGATGCGTTCAAAAATATTATTATGCGATAAAAAATGTATTATGGTAATGTCAATAGTGAATGGTAAAATAACTATGATAACAGTAAAAAATATGTATGTAAAGTAAATAATATGTATATGTGATAAAAAAATGTCAATTAAATTAAAATGATAATATTAATGTGATAAAAAAATAATGTGTAATAATGTGTGTGTAAATAATTAAGTCAATGTCTTGCATTAAATATGACTAATGTGCTGACAAAATAATGTGATAGTAATATATAAAAATAAATGTGTATATTAATAAAGTAAATAGTAATAATATGGTACACAATAATGTAATATGTGATCAAATAATATGCGGTAAAAGTAATATGTGAGTAAATATGTGTGTGTAAGAAATATGTGTAATGTAAAAATGTAGTAAAAATATGTGTAAGTAAATAATGTGTGTGATTGAGTAATAATAATAAATGTGGTAATGAATAAATAATGTAATATGCGGTAAAAATAAATATGTAGTAATATGATCAAAAATAGTAATGATGTGTGATGAAATGTATGTACGGTAAATAAATAATATTAATGTGCCAGTAAATAAATATGTAATGTATGTATAAAAATAATATTATAGTGCATGTAAAATAAATGTGTATGTGATAATGTGTGTAAAATAATAATGTGATTAAATATGTTGTGGTATAATATGTATGTGTACGTAAAAATAAGTAGTGTGTGATAAAATAATGTCATGTGGTAAATAAATATGTGTAATATAAATGTAAATAATATGTAATTAAATAATATGTATGTAAAAATATATGTAATGTAAATAAATAATATGTAAATAATATGTAAAAAATAAATGTGTATAGTAAAATAATAAATGTGATTATGTAAGTAATATCATGATGATAAAAAATAAATGTGATTAGCATTAATAAATAAATGATGCTGTAAAAAATAAATAGCGTTAAGCATAAATAAGTAAATAGTACCAAGTAAATAATACGGTTGATTAAATAATGTATAAAAATAGTAATATGTAAATAAATAATGTAATAAATATGTAGTAATGATAAAAATTAATGTGATAATAAAAATATGTATATGTATAAATAATGTAGTAATAAATGAATGTATGTAATATAATATTAATGATAAATAAATGTGTGTAAATAATGTGATGAAAAATGTAATGTGTAAATAAGTATGTAAAATAATAATACTGATAAAATAAGTAAATAGTAATAATGTGTAATAATGGATCATGTGTGATAAATAAATAATATGATGTAAATAATATGTATTGCATATATATGTGTATGTAAAAATAATAATATGCTAGATAAAAAATATATGTGTAATAATAAGTAAAATAAATGTGTATATAATAATAAATATATGTAATAATTATATGCATAATAATATTATGATAAATAATATGATAATAGTAAAAATATACTTGATGAATAAATAAATTATATATGATCAAAATAATGTAGTGTAATAAAAAATATAATGTATGTAAATAAATAATGTAAATAATGTGTAAAAATAATGTATAATAATATGTAGCATGTGATGTATGTAATTAATAATATGTAGTAAATAAATATGTACGGTAAATAAATAATAAGTAAAATAATGTGTAAATATCAATATGTAAAAAATAAATAATACTTGAAAGTAAATAATAATAGTAAAAATAAATATTGTAAATATATAGTGATAATAATATAATAATATGTAAATATAATATGTATAAAATAAATATGTATGTAAATAAAATAAATAATATGTGGTATAATAAATAAATATGTATAAATAAATAATAGTAAATATGTAATGTAAATAAATGCATGTAGTAAATAATAAATAATATAATAATAAATATGAATATGTAAGTAAATATGTGTGATAATAAATATGTATGAGTAAATATAGTGATAAAAAATGAAATATGTAAATAAATAATATGTGATAAATAATGATATGTATGTGATCATAATAAGTATGTAATTAAATAAAATATGTAATAATATGTATTAAATAAAATATTGCTATGTCAAAATAATGTAATGTGTACATAAATAATATGATAAAATATATGTATATGATAAATATGTAATATGTGCATGTATATGTAGTAATAATATATGTAAATGTAATAAATGATATGTATGATAACATTAAATATGTAATATGTATAAATAATAATATGTGATAAAAATATGAATAGTAAATGCGTATGTAATAAATAAATATGTTATGTAAATAATAATGTAATTAAATAATAATAATACTAGATAATATGATTAAGTAATAATATAGATAAAAATATATGTAATAATATGTGTAATATATATAGTAAAAATAATAATATGATAAAAATAATATGTATGTAATGAATAAATAATATATGTAGTAAAATATATATGTATGTAAAATAATGTGTAAATAATATATGATAAAAAATAATATATATGATAAAAAAATAATATGTGCGGTAATAATATAATAATAAATAAAATAATATGTAAATAATGTGTTATATTAATATGTCATAGTAATAATATGTGATAAAATAATGTAATATGATAAATAAATAATATGTAATAAATATATGTAATATAAATATAATACGTAAATATAATATATATATATGATCATATATATAATAATATGTAATATATATGTATATAATAGTAATGACGTTGTGATATGTATATATATATATGTAAATAATATATGTAATAATATGTATATATAATGTAATATGTATGTAATAATATAATAATATATAATAATAATAATATGTATATATATGTATATAATAATATATGTATATATGTAATAATATGGTAAATAAATATGTGTTTTTTGATAATAAGTGTAATTATGTAATGTATGAATAATAATAATATGGTAAATATGTTGTAATGATAGATGTGTAATATGTATATGTATGTCTGCATCTTACATATATATATTCGCATGTAGACAATAAATATATGATTAAATAATGTCGTATGTATGTTTATGTTATGTGTGGTAAAAATATATGTAAGTAAATAAATATGCGTGCATGTATGTATGCCGATAAATAATGCCCGTCGCATCGTCAAAAATACCCCATATCTCTCTGCCTCTCTCTCTACCTCTCTCTCTATCCCCTCCTCTCTCTATCCCTCCTCTCTCTATCCCTCCTCTCTCTATCCCTCCTCTCTCTCCTCCTTTCTCTATCCCCTCTCTTTATCCACCTCCATCAAATATATATATCCCCCTCTCTATATCCCCCTCTCTCTGTTCCTCCTCTCTCTGTCCTATCACTCTCCTCATCCCCTCTCTCTCTAATTAAAAAAGTAATATGCCAGTAAAATAGTAATATGCCGTGAAATAAATAATATGCTTGATAAAAAAATATATGTAATAGTAATATGAGTAAAAAATATGATAAGCAAAATAAGGTCAAAAAAATATTAGAAATGTGTGAAAAAATATTAATAATAAAATATTAATGTGATAAAAAATAAACAATTAATGCGATAAAAAATAAATAATAATTAAAATAATATGTAAAAATAGGCATTAGCGATAAGCCAATCAATAGCGTCGCATCGAGTGGGATATATTAAAAATAATGTAAATTAAATAATGTGCTTGTTCATCATATGTCATAGATCAAAAAATAATGATAAAAAAATATGTGTGTATGATAAATAATAATATGATCAGTAAATAAGATTAAATATATTAAAAATATGTGAAAAGAAAAATATTAATATGTAAATAATATTGTGATAATAATGTGTTGAGTAAAAAATAATGTGTCGCGAGTAAGTAATATATGTGTCCCTCATATATATCATAAACATACTGTCACCTCTATCTCTGTCAAGCATAAATCATCTCCACTCTCTGTATTATTTACATCTGTGTCCTCCATCACATTCCACCTCCTCTCTGTCTCATATCTCCTCTCTCTCTGTCCTCTCCTGTCCTTATCATTATCTCATCACATGTCTCTGCCTCCTCCTGTCCATCTCTCTCTCCTCTCTCCCTCCTCTCTCTGCCCTCCTCTCTCTCTCTCTGTCCTTATCAGTCCTCCATATATATATAACTTAATATATCCTGTCCTCCTCTCTCTGCCCCCTCTCTATCCCCTCTGCCTCCTCATATCTGTCCACATATGTCACCTCCGTCCCTCTCCCCTCTATATATGTATGTCTGTCATATGTCTATATGTCTGCATACATTTCATGTATGTATCCCATGTCTGTTTATATCATATGCCAATTTAAATAATGTCTGTTCATCATGTCTGTTTATAATAGCATGGTTCATAATAATATAAATAAATAATATGCTGTCATCATGTCTGTCATCATATGTCTTGTCATCATCAATATGTTATCAAATATTAATATAGTAAATGAAAATGAGTAAATAATAATGGTAAATAGTATAATAATAGCCAAAAAATATATCTATGCTATTAAGCATGTAATGTGTAATGTGTATATGTGTAATGTGTGTGTGTAAATATGTATATGTGTAAAAAAATAAATAATATATTATGTATAAAAAATAAATAATGTATGTGTAAATATTAACCCACTATTATTAAATATATGTATAGTAAATAATATGTGTGTAAATAATATGATGATAAAAATATCTTGATCGCATTATGTGATGTGATGATAATGTAGATACATTAAAAAATGTAATGCTAAATGTATTAAATATGTGCATCTTAGTGAAATAATAATAGCATTAAATAATAATAAGAAAAATAATGTCTATTATAAGTAAATATTAATAATCAAATAATATGTAAATATGTGTAATGCATATGTAAATAAATAATATTGATATAATATGTATATATGTAGCATTAAATATGTATGTGGTTTTAAATATATGTCGTTTTATATGCATTAAATAATAATTAAAAGTAATGTCATTACGCGTAAATAATAATATGTGTATAGTAATATGTAATATGCTGTCATTTATGTCATATGTGTCCAAAATTAAAAATAATAGCGAATATGATAAAATAATAACGAATATGTCATCTTGATGCCGTCGTCTGAATATGATAAATAATAATGTCTGTCCATGTATGTAAAATAAATAATATTAATATTAAATAAAAACATAATAATGTAATAAATAATATGTCGCATATGTCTGTCATAATAATATGTGTTAAATAAATAATGCGATAAACAAATATGCCAGTTTTAAATATGTGGTTTGCATAATATGATTAAATATGTCGCATGTCTGTCACATGTCTTGATAAATAAATAATAGTATTAAATGACGTATGTAAATATGTGTATGTATTAAATGTATGTATCTTTGTCATGTAGATACTGTTATGTAGATAACATTAATATGTGGACGCGTTAAAAATATGTGAACTAGCGATAAATAAAATAGCCAAATAAATATGCCATCAAATATGTACATCATAATCACTTATCCGTCCTCCATATATATGTCATAATATATATAAATCCACTTAATAATCTGTCACTCTGTCTCTGTCCACTCTCTCTGTCCTCTCTGTCCTCTTGTCTGTCATATTATCTCTGTCTTTTATTCTCTCTGTTCCTCATCTCTCTAATTACACTCTCTGTCCCCCCTCTGTCTATCCCTCTTCTCCTGTCCTCTGTGATAAGCCTGTGTAAAAAAAAAAAAAAATATCAATATGGTTTAAAAAAAATAATGATCAATATATGTAAAAAAAAATGTGTAGTAAGTTAAAATGTGTGTGTATGAAAATATTATTGTAAATTGAAAATATTATTATGATGTATGTGTATTAAAATAATGTGTGTATTAAAAAAAATAGTATGTAAGTATTAATGTCATTAATGTCAGTATGTGTATCAAATGTGTATTAAATATTAATGTGTAAAAAATATGATAAAAAAATGTATATTAATATGTGTAAAAGTATTAGTAATATGTCAAGTAAATATTAAAGTGTAAATGTGTATTATGTAATGTGAAGTAAATGTGTGTGTGTATTAGTAATGTGCTTTACGTCAAAAATATTATTAGCATTAATAATGTGTGATAAAAATAATAATGTGATATGTGTAGTAAATAATATATGTGTAAATGTGTAAAAATGAATGTAATGTGTGAAAAATATCTCCCTCCATCTCTCTCCTCTCCCTCCTCTCCTCCTCCTCCTCTCTATCCTCCTCTCTATCCCTCCTCTCTATCCTCCTCTCTCTATCCCTCCTCTCTGTCCCTCTCTCTATCCACTCTCTATCCCTCTCTCTATCCCTCTCTCTATCCTCTCTGTCCCTCCCTCTCTCTATCCCTCTCTCTGTCCCTCTCTCTGTCCTCTGCAGTAAATATGTAAATAAGTAATAATATGTGATATTAAATAATATTAATGTGTAAGTAAATAATAATAGTAAATATGTGTGAATATAATATTAGTAGTAAATATATGTAGTAAAAATAATGTGTAATGTGAGTAAAATAAAGATAATAATATGTAAATAAATAATGCTGTATTAAAAAATAAATAGTGTATGTAAAAATAAATGTGATGTAAGAAATAATATGTAAAAAAATAATGTGTAAGTAAACAATGTAAGTAAAATATGTGTAGAAAATATATATAAATATGTCATAAATAAATATATACTCTCTCTGTCATCACTCTCTGTCCCTGTCTCTGTCCACTCTCTCTATCCTCTCTCTGTATCTCTATATCCCTGTCTGTCCTCTCTCTATCCCTCTCTCTCCCTCTCTCTATCCTCTCTATCCCTCTCTCTATCACTCCTCTCTATCCCTCTCTCCTCCTTATCTCTCCATGTAAATATGTGTAAATATGTAAGTAAATATGTATGTGCATATTAAATATGTAAATAATAGTAATAATATGTATGTAAAAATAATAATGTGTGTAATAATGTATGTGTGTGTGATAAAAATAGTGATAAATAAATATGTGTTAAATATGTGTGCATCATATGTGATAAAAATAATATGATAAAAATACTTGATAAATATGCATCATATGCTGTCCCTCTCCCCCTCTCTATGCCTCTTGTCTCTCATGTATCCTCCTCTCTCTATCCTCCTCTCTATCCCCTCTCTATCCCTCCTCTCTCTCTCCCTCCTCTCTCTATCCCCCTCTGTCTATCCACACTGTCTATCATACCCCCCTCTCTCTATCCCCTCCTCTCTCTATCCCTCTCTCTATCCCCCTCTCTCTATCCCCTCTCATATCTCTCTCATGTGTGTCATAGTAGCTCTGTCATCTTAGTATCATGTCTGTCATCATGTATATACGCATCATGTGTGCCTCATCTGTCACTCTATCCCCTCCACTCTCCTCCTCTCTCCTAACCCCCTGTCCTCTCTCTGTCCACCCTCCATCCCCTGCCCCTCTCATCTACTCTCTATCCCTCCTCTCTCTGTCCCCCTCTCTCTCTATCCCTCTCTCTCTATCCCCCTCTCTCTATCCCCCTTCTCTCTATCCCCCTCTCTCTATGCCCTCTAACCCCACTCTCTGTCCACCCTCATATATATCCTCCACTGTCGTCTCTGTCCATAATGTGTAAATATGTGTAAATAAATGTAATATATGTGATAAAAATATGTGCAGTAAAAAATAGTGATAAGTAAAATAATAATGTGTAAAAATATTAATGTGATTAAAAATATATGTAATAAAATATGTATATAAATAATATGTAATAAATATGTAAATAAAATATGTAAATGATGTGTAAAAATGTATAAATATGTGTAAAAATGTGTAATAATAATATGTATTAATAAAATAGGTAAATAAAATAATATGTGATAAATAATATGTAATAATAATAATAGTAATATGTAAATAATATGTAATATATAATAAGTAATATGTAATATAAATAATATGTGTAAATAATATGTAATAATGTAATGTATATGTGCAAATAATAATATGTGTAAAAATAATAATGTAATATGTGTAAATAATGTATAAAAATATGTGTAAATAATATGTGTAAATAATAATATGTAATATGTAAAATAAATATGTAAATAAATGTATGATAATAAATATATGTGATAAAAAATAATAATGTGTGTAAAATAATGTAATAAGTAATATAAATAATATATGTAATAATAATATGTATTAAATGTGTGGTAAAAAATAAATGTATTGATTAAAAAAGTAATGTGTAATAAATAATAATGTGTATAAAAAATAATATGTGATAAATATGTGATAAATAATATGATAAAAAATAATAGTAATGTGATAAAAAATAATAATAGTAATAAATATATATGATAAAATAATATGTAAATAAGTAATGTGTAATGTAATATGTAAAAAAATGTGTAATGTATGTATGTAATAATATGTAATAATAATGTGTGTAAATAATGTGTAAATAATATGTAAAATAATAATATGTAGTAAAAATAATATGTGTAAATAATATGTATGTGTAATATATATGTAAAAATAGTAATATGTGTAATAATAATAATAAATGTAATAAATGTAAATAATAATGTGTAAATAATAGTAATGTGATAATAATAATATGTATGGTAAAAAATAATATGTAATAATAATATAATTAAATATGTATGATAAAAAATATATATGTAAATATTAATAATATGTGATAAATATATATATATGTGATGTATAAATAAATAATGTGATGTAAATAATATTAAATAATGTATATGGTAAAAAATATGTGTATGATAAAAATGTATTAATGTGTAGTAATAATAATGATAATGTAATAAATAATATGTAAGTAATGTGTAATAAAATAATAATGTGATAAAAAAATAATGTAGATAAAAAATAAATATGTAAAATATAATATGATAATATGTATATAATAAATATGTATGTAAAAATATGTAATAATATAATGTAAATAAATATGTGTAATAGTAATAATGTGTAAATAATGTGTAAATATGTATGTAATAATGTAGTAAAAATAAATAATAGTATAATAAATATGTGATATATATAAATAATAAATATGTATGATAGTAAAATATTAATGTAATTAATAAATATGTGATAATATGTAAATAATATGTGTAAAAAAATATGTGTAATATAATATGTAATGTGTAATAAAATAATATGTAATAAAATAAAATGTGTAATAATAAAATATGTAAATATAAATAATATGATAATAAATAATAAATATAATATGTAAATAAAATAATAATATGTAATAAATAAGTAATAATAATAATGTATGTAATAATAATAATAATAATGTGAATGATAAATATGTAATAAAATAATAGTAATAGTAAAATAAATAATATATAATAATAGTAAATAATATGTGATAATAATAAATGAATAATAAATATGTGATAAATATGTGATAAATAATATGTGTATATGTAAATAAATAATATGTAATATGTAAATAATATGTGTAAATAATAATGTGTAATGTAAATATAATGTAGTAATAAATATGTGTGATAAAATAAATAATGATAATAAATATGATAATAAATAATATGATGTAATAAATATGTGTGATGTAAATAATGTAATAATATATGTATAATGTAAAAGTAATATGTATATAAATATGTATGTGAATATAGTAAAGTATGAATAGTAATATGTAATAATAGTATGTGTAAATATGTGTATGTAATGTGATGTAAATAAATAGCGTTATTAATAGCATGATGTAAATAAAATATGAACGTTAATATGCGATTATTAAATAAAAAAATAGTTATTAATATGTGATGTCATCGCATCGTCGTTAATATGTGATTATTAAAAATATGTGATTAATCTCCCGTTCCTCCATAATCCATCCCTCTCTCTCTCTGTCTCTGTCTCTCCCGTTCCCTCCATCTCATCCCTCTCCTCTCTGTCTCTCCTCTCAGTTCCCTCCCATCTCCATCCCTCTCTCCTCTCTGTCTCTCCCATGTCCACGTTCCCTCCATCTCATACCTCTCTCCCTCAATGCTCCGTCTCTCCCTTCCTTCAATCTCCATCCCTCATGTAAATATGTGATCATAAAGTTATCTGGGTTTAAATAAAGTCTTGGTCATGTAAATATGTAGTGTAATATAATAAGGTTCAATTAAAATTAATAAAATTAATATGTAAAAATAATAACGTTAATATGCGTAAAAAAATAAATAATGCGTAATAAAAATAATGTATAAATAATAAATAGTAATGTAAATAATATGTTTACGCATAATTAAAAATATATGTTTGTAAATAAATATATATCATATTGCACATAGTAAATAATATATGCATGTTAAAAAATAATATTTTAAATAATAATATATATTAAAAATGTTTAAGTTTTAAATAAATATGTAAAATAATAGTAAATAATGTTTTGTAAAAATATGTAAATATTTAAATAATATAATAATTAAATAAATAATAAAGTGTGTAAATAAATATGTAAATTTTTAAATAATATAAATAAGTAAATAAATATGTCTGTAAATAATCCGTATCATATATATATGTCACTTTCATCATCTTTCATCTCTGTTCACATTATATATGTTCCATCATGTTCCTCTGTCACATATCCCTCCTCTCTCTATCCCCCCTCCTCTCTCCCTCCACTCTCTCTCCCTCCACTGTCTCTCTCTCCCTCCATCTCTCTCCCTCCTCTCTCTATCCCTCTCTCTCTCTATCCCCTCTCTCTCTCTATCCCCTCTCTATCCCCCCTCTCTCTATCCCCCTTCTGTCCCCTCTCTCTGTTTAAATAAATATGATAAAAATATTTAAATATGTTATAATAATATGAAATAAATAATAATATGTAAAAAAATAAATATGTCGTAAAAAATAAGTAATGTAAATATTTTTAAAAATAATGTGTATGTGATGATAAATAATAAATAATGTGATAAAATAAATGTGATAATGTGATAAATATGTAATGTGTAAATATGTAATAAAATATGATAATAATGAGTAAATAAAATATGTAAAAATAAATAATATGTAATATTATAAATAATGTGTAAATATAATAATAATATGTAAATAAATGTGTAAATAAATAATGTGATAAAAAATGAAATATGTGTGATAAAAAATAGTAATATGTAAATAATGTGATAAAATAATATGTGATAAAAAATAATATGTATGTATAAAAATAATAATGTGATAAAAATAATGTAATGATTAATAGTAGTAATGTGATAAAAATATATATGTGATAAAAAAATGATGTGATAAAAAATAAATGTGTGATAAGTAATATATGTGTAAAAATGATGTAATATGTAATGTAAGTAATAATGTAATAAATAATAATGTGTAAATAATATGTTGATAAAATAAATATGTAGTAAATAATATGTAAATAAATAATATGTAGTAAATAATGTGTAAATAAATATGTGATAAATAAATATGTAAATAATATTAATGATTAAAAATATGTAGTGTAAATATGTAGTAATAATAAATATGTATGTATAAAAATAAATAATATGTGTAAATAAATATGTGATAATATAGATAAATATGTAATGATAAATATAATATGATAGTAAATAAATATGTGTGTAAAATAAATAATAATATGATAAATAATGATAATATGTGTTAAATAATATATATATGTAAATAATAGTAATATGTGATAAAAAATAAATAATATGTGATAAAATAAGTGTGTGTAATAAAAATATATATGTAATATGTGATAAATAATAATATATTAAAAAATAAATATGTATAAAATAAATAATAATGTATAAAAAATAAATAATATGTGTAAATAATAATATGTAATAAATAAGTATGTAAATAAAATATGTAGTAAATAAAATATTAATATGTAAATAAAAATATATGATCGTGTTTAATAAATATGTGTAAATATGTGTTTTGAATGTCATCGTTGTAAATATGTTTATTAATGTTTGGCAAATGTGATGTGTAAAAATATGTGCAATGATGTTTTATTTTGTCGTGTAAATATGTAAGTAAATATTTGGTGTTTATTTGCTATCTGTTTTTTGCGCAATATCTCTATGTAAATAATGATCATCCTGATCATTTTATCACTCAGTGTAAATCTGCAATGTTGTGATTGAATATGCCTAAATCCTCATGCCTTTTGCACACGGCGTGTATATGTGTAAATGACGCGTTCTACTGTGTTATGTGTAAATTAATTGTTTTACTCCATGTGTAACTCTGTGTAAATGTCTAAATATTCACACTGCTAATTTATCTTGGCCAGGTAGCAGTTTTAAATGAGACTTGTTCTCAATAATAATACCTGGTTAAATAAATGTGTAAATGGCCGAATAAAATGTATCTTTTCTATAAATCGTCTCCATCTCCTCTCCCTCTCTGTCTTTCTCTCTCCTCCTCTCTCTCTCTTAAACTCTCTCCCTCTCTCCTCTTCCCCCCTCTCTGTCCCTCTCTATATCCATCTCTGTATCCCCTATCCTCCTGTCTGTTGAGCTGTCTTATTTCCACCTCCTGTCATCCCTCTTTTATATCCTTTATGTCCTATTCCTCCAAGCTCCATCACATTCCATTATGAACCTGCTTGGTCTATATCATCTCTAAATCCCTCCATCTCCATCACCTCTTTCACCTCTCTCTCCTCTCATCTCCCGTTCCTCTCATCTTTCCCCTCCTCTGTTCCTTCATCTCCCTCTGTTCCCTCCTCCCTTCTCTCCATCCTCAGCTAGTCTCATTCTCTATCCCCTCTCCTGTTCATCTCTTCTACCCTCCTCTCATTCATATCTGTCTTTGGTCTGCCCTAAATGTCGGGAATATCGTAAAACGTCGTTCATTCATGTGATTTCCTCCATCTCCATTGTAAAAATATGTGTGTAAATATGTATAAATGTAAATATAGTAGTAATATGATAAATAATGTAATGTTTAAGTAAAAAGTAAATATTAATGTTGATAGTAATAATGTGTGAAAATAATAGTAAGTTAAAAAATATGTAAGTAAAAATAAATGTGTTAATTAATAAAAATAATGTGTTAGTAATATTAATGTAAGATTAAATGTGTGTAGTAATATGTATTAGTAATATGTAATGTGTTGATATAATATGTAAATAAATAATAATGATAAAGTAATATGTGTAAATAGTATGTATTAAATAATATATATGTATTAAAAAATAATATATGTAATAAATAATAATATGTGTATAAATAAATAATGTTGTGGTAAATATATGATAATAAATATGTATGTGTAATAAATATGTGTAAATAATAGTAAATAATGTATGTAATAAATATAGTCGCAATAATATATGATGTAAAATAAAATGTGTAAATAAATATGATTAAAATATAATATGATAAATAATATGTGTGTAAAAATGTAAATAATATGTGATAATAATATTAATATAGTAATATGTAATAATGATGTATGATAAATAAATATGTGTAAATAATATATATGTAATAAAATATATGTAGAATAATAATAAATAAATAGTGTTAAATAATAATAATAGTAAATATAATATGTGATAAAAATATGTAAATAAATATGTAAATATGTAATATAATATAATAAATAATAATATATGTATAATAAATAATATGTATTAAATAATAATAATGTGATAAATATAATATGTATAAATAATATGTAATAAGTAATATGTATTAAAAAATAATATGTAATAAATAAATAATATGTAATAAATAATAGTAAATAAATAGTAATGTATAAATAATAATGTGATAAAAATAATAATATGTAATAAAATATGTATGTAAATAATAATATGTGATAAATAATAATAATGTGTAATAAATATGTAATGATAAATAATAATAATATGTAAAATAAATCCTCTCCTCCATCTCTCCTCTCTCCTCCATCTCCCTCTCTCCTCCATCTCCTCTCTCCTGTGTGTGTGTGCAGCCAGCTGGATTATAACCAGATCCAGCTGTATAGAGGCCAGACATTCAAACTCTACGAGACCTGGAGTACTGTGGTAACCTCTGACCCTTAACCTCCTGACCACCTCCACGTCCGCAGAGGACACTTCCTGTTGGACTGACTTTTTACATCCATGTATTTTATCTTAACAGTTCAGTCTTCCTCTTTGTTCATTTGTGCTCTCTCTCTCATCATATATAAATAAATATATATGCACATGTAAATATATGCATATGTATATATGCATATTATATGTGCATGTGCATGTATGTAAAAATATATGCATGTAAATAATATTGTGCATGTAATAAGTTAATGTGTAAATAATATGCTTGTAAAAATAATACTTGGCATAATATGTAAATGTATGTGGATAATGTGTAAATAATATTAATAATAATAATAATAATAATAATAATAATAATAATAATAATAATAATAATAATAATAATAATGTTATATGAAATGCATAAATGTAAATAATATGTTAAAATAATAATATTAATAAATCATATGTTTAAAATAGAAAATATATATAATATATGTTTAAAAAATAAATAATTTGTTTTAAATATCAATGTTGTAAAAAAATAAATATGTGTAAATAATAAATATGTCTCTCTCCCTCTCTCTCTTTAAAAAATATCCCTCTTTCTCCCTCCTATATCTCTCTCTGTTAAAAATATGTCATTTTGGACAATAATAAATAATGTCATTTGGCTATAGCTATCTCCGTAACGTAAATATCTATCATTTGGTAAAATCATTTTAAATAATCATCATTTGTATCATTTTTAAATAAATATGTCATAAAAATTTTGGTATCTCATTTTTTGGTCGATAATATCTCATTTTGGTATATAATATTAATAATAGTAAATAAATAATATGTTTTAAAGAAAAATATGTCAATGTTTTTGTATGTTTTTAATATCATAGTCATTTAAAAATAATAATAATAATGATAAGTGTAAATAAATGTGTAAATAATATGTAATAATATGTGTAATAAATAATAATAAATAATATTAATAAATTTTAATAATAATGGAGTATATTATTAAATGTGTATTAAAAATAAAAATAATTTAGTTTAATAATAATAATAATATTAATAATAATAATATTAATATGTATGTGTTATTATGTGTCATTTTATGTGTTGTGTATTAAATATGTAATAATAATAATAATAGATACATTAATATTAATATGTGTGTAAAATAGGTAATATTATTAATAATAATAATAATAAGAAATAAAAATAAATTTTGATTAATGTTGGTTTATTAATAATAATATAATAATAATAATAATAGTAAATAATTATTAATAAATAATAATAATAATAATAAAAATAAAAATAAATTTTTGGTTGTAATAATAATAATAATATTAATAATATTAATAATAATAATGTAAAAATATTAAAAATAATATGAACAATGTGTGTGATGAAATGTCAAAATATGTAGACCAATGAAAAATATACGAACATCATGGCAGTGGTAAAAAAAATAGTGAATAATAATAATAGTATGCTGATAATAATATGTAATAATAATATAATAAATAATGTAATATTAATGCTGATGGCGACCTCTCTATCACCCTATCTCTCTCTCTCTCACCCTCTCTCTCTCTATCACCCTCTCTCAATTCAATTTAAAATAATAATTGTATTTACAATGGTGTTTGTTCTTCACTGGTTGCCCTTTCTTGTAAATAATAATAATAATATTGTAATAAAATAATATGTCTTAATAATAATATTAAATAATAATAATAATAATAATAATAATAATATAATAATAATAATAAATAATAATAATAATAATAATAATAATAATAATAATAATAATAATATAATAATAATAATAATAATAATAATAATAATAATAATATGTGATGTGCATGTAATAAAAATAAAAAATAATAATATTTAATGTTTAATAATATGTAAATAATAATAATATAATAATAATACTTCTTTATTAATGTTTAATATGTTTATTAATAATAACATAATAATAATAATAATGGAACATGTCATAATAATAATAATATGTCATTTTTAATATGTAAATAATAATATCATCGTATGTATATATGTAAAAATAAAAATAAATTGGTTCTATGTTTACGTTTAAAATATTAATAAATAATAATAATAATAATAATAATAATAATAATAATAATAATAATAATAATAATAATAATGTTTAATATATGTCGTATATGTGTTATTAATAATAAATAATAATAATAATAATAATAATAATATGTATGCATTTGTATGTAAATATGTAAAATGGTTTTATTGACGAAATAATAATAATAATATTAAAAATAAAATAGTACGTTTAATGTGTAAATAATAATAATGTGTAAAAATATGTGATATGTAATATGTAGTAAATAATATGTAATATGTGTATAAAATAAATGTGTAAATGTAATATGTAAATAATATGTAAAATATAGTATAAATAATAATGTAAATAATAATATGTGTGATAAATAGTAATATAATGTATGTAAATAATGTGTAAATAAATGTAATGTGTAAATAATAATAGTAAATAATATGTGATAAAATAATATGTAAAGTAATAATAATATGTGTAAATAATGTGTAGTAAATAAATAATGTGTAAATAATAATAGTAATAATGTATAATAATGTATGTAATAAAATAATATGTAAATAAATAATATATAATATGTATGTAATAAATAATATGTAAATAATAATAATAATGTTAATAATATAAATAATAATATAGTAAATAATAATATGTATTAAAAATATGTAATATAAATAATGTTAATAAATAATATGTAAATATGTAATAATAAATAATATGCCGTCGTTTAATAATAAATATGTCATTTTAAGAAAATAATAATAAATAATAATAATAATATGAGTAATAATATGTGTAAATAAAAATAATGTGTAAAATAGTAAATAATATGTATGATAAAATAATATGTAGTAATAATGTGAAATAAATATATGTGTAAATAAGTAAAATAATATGACGTATGTAAATATGTGTAAGTAATAATAATAATGTGAATAAGTAATAAGTGTAAAATAGTATGTGTAAATAAGCATGTAAGTAAATAGCGTATATGTGTAGTAATGTTAGGCAATAATAGGTAATGTGTATATAAGTATGTAAATAATATTAATATGATAATAATAATATGTGTAAATGTATGTAAGTAATAATGTAATAATAATGTGTGATGTGTAAATAGTGTGTAATGTAATAATATGTGTAAATATGATTATAATAGTAATATTATATAATAGTAAATGTGATATGTAATAAGTAATATGTAGTAAGTAATGTGTGATAAAATATGTATGTGTAAAATATTAATATGTGTCAATAAATAATGTGTAATGTATGTAAATGTATGCATTGTAATATGTAGCATATTATATATATGAATAATAATGTCTCGATCAAGTAATAATAATGTGGTAAATAATATGTGATGATAATGTAATATGTAGTGTTGATAAATGTATATGTGATAAATGTGTGTAATAATGACATGTAATAATAATATGTAATAATAAGTATGTAATAAATATGTATGTGTGATAAATGTATGTGAATGCATGTATAATAATAAATATAATATGTGTATAATAATAATATTAATGTATAAATAATATAATATAATGTGCATAAATAATAATGATAGTATTAATAAATAATATATGTGATAAATAAGTAATATATGTAGATAAATAATAATATGTATTGTAAGAAATATGTAATAATATGTGTTAAAATAATATGTTATAATCAAATAGTATAATATGTCTTAAAATATAACTATATAAGATCACACCTTCAGTGAAAAACACTGGGCCAAGTAATTGACTATCGCCTGCTTATCTGGAGGCACTTGTCATAGAAGATGGAAGGCTATTGTGTCCACGTCCTGAGGCCTCCCCTGCTCCCTCTGCTGGTACACTGTGACACTCCAGTCTATCCAGCAGTACGCTCTGTCTTCATAATTTATTCCCCCAGAAGCCCTTATTTATTGTGAAACCAGATCATTGCCAGCGACCATTGTTGCCTAATGTTGGCACAATAAATATTTTCTGAGCGTGAACCTTGACCTTCCTCTTGTCTCCCTCCTATAAGAGCGTACCATCGCCAGACACGAGGTGAGGGACGTGGAGCAGCGCCACACCCAAGATGGCGTACGGGACACGCCGCCGCTGGCTGAGGCAGAGGACGTGGTTATCATATATAACAGGGTGCCCAAGACGGCGAGCACGTCGTTCACCAACATCGCCTACGACCTTTGTGGAAAGAACCACTTCCACGTTTTGCACATCAACACCACCAAGAACAATCCTGTCATGTCCTTACAAGACCAGGTGAGAACATGGCTGACACCTGCCACTTTATAAACAGTCCTACAACGAGACGCACCCACCAGCATTTAGAAACCGGAGGTGTTAATAAGTAAGAGTGATGTGGAAAGAATTCGGCATGTACTTCACAAATGTCTTTTTGAATAAATTTCAAAAAGATAATTTTCTAGGAGCCACGACAGTACTAATTTAAGGATTTGTTGGGGAAACTTGAATACAAATCTGTCTCCTTAGCCCTCCTGCACTTATTGACCCTTGTATTGCCTCATCAAGCATCTGGTCAGAGAAACAGTCTGGCTGGGTCCTCCACAGTGTTTAGTCCTCCACAGTGTTTAGTCTGGTCTGGCTGTGTCCTCCACAGCCCTGACGTGTTTAGTCTGGTCTGGCTGTGTCCTCCACAGCCCTGACTCCACATCCCTGACATGTTTAGTCTGGTCTGGCTGTGTCCTCCACAGTGTTTAGTCTGGTCTGGCTGTGTCCTCCACAGCCCTGACTCCACAGCCCTGACGTGTTTAGTCTGGTCTGGCTGTGTCCTCCACAGTGTCTAGTCTGGTCTGGCTGTGTCCTCCACAGTGTTTAGTCTGGTCTGGCTGTGTCCTCCACAGCCCTGACGTGTTTAGTCTGGCTGTGTGCATTTGTATTCCTGACTGTCACTGTGACTCCTGTTGAGAACACGGAGAACGAGCAGAAGGAATGCCTGGGAGCCTCTGGCTAGAGCCGTGATGGTGTTAGTTCAGTCCTCTGCTCTGCCAAGGTAATAACCTGTCTGTTCTCACAGCGGTCTCTTCCCTGTGCAGACGATACTACATGGGTGGGGAGAATCTGAGCATTGTTAAATGTCACCTAGATAGATGAGACAAACTCGTAGCCACAAGGGACTGTAGTGTAGATTGCACATAAATCCAATTCGATCTTTGATGTTCTTTTTAAACTTATCTGTTTGGATAAGAGTGTTAGCCCAAAATAAGAAATAGGAAAATGGGAACGTTAAGAACCTTTCAGTTTGAAGAAGAAGAAGATGTTAATGGGGACAGGAAGGAAGTTGTTTTGTTTTTTATTTGTATTTTATTAACCTTTTTATTTAACTCTGCAAGTCAGTTAAGAACAAATTGTTATTCACAATGACGGCCTAGGAACAGTGGGTTAACTGCCTTGTTCAGGGGGCAGAACGACAGATTTTCACCTTGTCAGCTCGGGGGATTCAATCGTACAACCTTTTCAGTTAAAAGTCCCAATGCTCCAAACCACTAGGCTACCCTGCCACTCTAATGTACTTGTCATCGTGTCTGTGTCAGACATGCATAGACGACATGGATAACAGCTTGTGTGATTAGGACTGTTGATTTGTGCTTCCAGGTGCGCTTTGTCCGCAACGTGACTTCCTGGAGAGCGATGAAGCCTGGGTTCTACCACGGACATGTGGCTTTCCTCGACTTCTCCAAGTAAAACTCTCCACAACATTCTTTACTTTAAACGATATCGATATGAGTAAACAAACACATTTTATATATGACACATGAAGAAGGTCTTGACTTGGTGCTTTTATTTATTTAGTTATTGATGTAGATTTTTTTTTTTTAACTCATCTCTTGTATACTTCTCCTACTGTGGGATTCATCTTTGCTCTTCATTTTCTCAAAACGTCTGCTGCCACCATGTGGCTGAAAGTGGAACTTGTCCTGTATTTGTGAAATGCATTGGGCGTGAATCAAAAGCTCCAAAGATGTTCAGCTATTCTTTTAGCAGTTCACTTCTACCTGTTGTGATTAGGCGTTCCCCTAACTGTTGTCATTAGGCGTTCCCCTAACTGTTGTCATTAGGCGTTCCCCTAACTGTTGTCATTAGGCGTTCCCCTAACTGTTGTCATTAGGTGTTGTCATTAGGCGTTCCCCTAACTGTTGTCATTAGGCGTTCCCCTAACTGTTGTCATTAGGCGTTCCCCTAACTGTTGTCATTAGGCGTTCCCTAACTGTTGTCATTAGGCGTTCCCCTAACTGTTGTCATTAGGCGTTCCCCTAACTGTTGTCATTAGGCGTTCCCCTAACTGTTGTCATTAGGCGTTCCCCTAACTGTTGTCATTAGGCGTTCCCTAACTGTTGTCATTAGGCGTTACCCTAACTGTTGTCATTAGGCGTTCCCCTAACTGTTGTCATTAGGCGTTCCCTAACTGTTGTCATTAGGCGTTCCCCTAACTGTTGTCATTAGGTGTTGTCATTAGGCGTTACCCTAACTGTTGTCATTAGGCGTTCCCTAACTGTTGTCATTAGGCGTTCCCTAACTGTTGTCATTAGGCGTTCCCCTAACTGTTGTCATTAGGCGTTCCCCTAACTGTTGTCATTAGGCGTTCCCCTAACTGTTGTCATTAGGCGTTCCCCTAACTGTTGTCATTAGGCGTTCCCCTAACTGTTGTCATTAGGCGTTCCCTAACTGTTGTCATTAGGCGTTACCCTAACTGTTGTCATTAGGCGTTCCCTAACTGTTGTCATTAGGCGTTCCCCTAACTGTTGTCATTAGGCGTTCCCCTAACTGTTGTCATTAGGCGTTCCCCTAACTGTTGTCATTAGGCGTTCCCCTAACTGTTGTCATTAGGCGTTCCCCTAACTGTTGTCATTAGGCGTTCCCCTAACTGTTGTCATTAGGCGTTCCCCTAACTGTTGTCATTAGGCGTTCCCCTAACTGTTGTCATTAGGCGTTCCCCTAACTGTTGTCATTAGGCGTTCCCCTAACTGTTGTCATTAGGCGTTCCCCTAACTGTTGTCATTAGGCGTTCCCTAACTGTTGTCATTAGGCGTTCCCCTAACTGTTGTCATTAGGCGTTCCCTAACTGTTGTCATTAGGCGTTACCCTAACTGTTGTCATTAGGCGTTCCCCTAACTGTTGTCATTAGGCGTTCCCCTAACTGTTGTCATTAGGCGTTCCCCTAACTGTTGTCATTAGGCGTTACCCTAACTGTTGTCATTAGGCGTTCCCCTAACTGTTGTCATTAGGCGTTACCCTAACTGTTGTCATTAGGCGTTACCCTAACTGTTGTCATTAGGCGTTCCCTAACTGTTGTCATTAGGCGTTACCCTAACTGTTGTCATTAGGCGTTCCCCTAACTGTTGTCATTAGGCGTTCCCCTAACTGTTGTCATTAGGCGTTCCCCTAACTGTTGTCATTAGGCGTTCCCCTAACTGTTGTCATTAGGTGTTGTCATTAGGCGTTCCCTAACTGTTGTCATTAGGCGTTCCCTAACTGTTGTCATTAGGCGTTCCCTAACTGTTGTCATTAGGCGTTCCCTAACTGTTGTCATTAGGCGTTCCCTAACTGTTGTCATTAGGCGTTCCCTAACTGTTGTCATTAGGCGTTCCCTAACTGTTGTGATTAGGCGTTACCCTAACTGTTGTCATTAGGCGTTACCCTAACTGTTGTCATTAGGCGTTACCCTAACTGTTGTGATTAGGCGTTCCCTAACTGTTGTCATTAGGCGTTCCCCTAACTGTTGTCATTAGGCGTTCCCCTAACTGTTGTCATTAGGCGTTCCCCTAACTGTTGACATTAGGCGTTCCCCTAACTGTTGTCATTAGGCGTTCCCCTAACTGTTGTCATTAGGCGTTCCCCTAACTGTTGACATTAGGCGTTCCCCTAACTGTTGTCATTAGGCGTTCCCCTAACTGTTGTCATTAGGCGTTCCCCTAACTGTTGACATTAGGTGTTCCCCTAACTGTTGTGATTAGGTGTTCCCCTAACTGTTGTCATTAGGCGTTACCCTAACTGTTGTCATTAGGCGTTACCCTAACTGTTGTCATTAGGCGTTCCCCTAACTGTTGTCATTAGGCGTTCCCCTAACTGTTGTCATTAGGCGTTCCCCTAACTGTTGTCATTAGGCGTTCCCCTAACTGTTGTCATTAGGCGTTCCCCTAACTGTTGTCATTAGGCGTTCCCCTAACTGTTGTCATTAGGCGTTCCCTAACTGTTGACATTAGGCGTTCCCTAACTGTTGTCATTAGGCGTTCCCTAACTGTTGTCATTAGGCGTTCCCTAACTGTTGTCATTAGGCGTTCCCTAACTGTTGTCATTAGGCGTTCCCTAACTGTTGTCATTAGGCGTTCCCTAACTGTTGACATTAGGCGTTCCCTAACTGTTGACATTAGGCGTTCCCCTAACTGTTGTCATTAGGCGTTCCCTAACTGTTGTCATTAGGCGTTCCCTAACTGTTGTCATTAGGCGTTCCCCTAACTGTTGACATTAGGCGTTCCCTAACTGTTGACATTAGGCGTTCCCCTAACTGTTGACATTAGGTGTTACCCTAACTGTTGTCATTAGGCGTTCCCTAACTGTTGTCATTAGGCGTTCCCCTAACTGTTGTCATTAGGTGTTGTCATTAGGCGTTCCCTAACTGTTGACATTAGGCGTTCCCTAACTGTTGTCATTAGGCGTTCCCTAACTGTTGTCATTAGGCGTTCCCTAACTGTTGTCATTAGGCGTTCCCTAACTGTTGTCATTAGGCGTTCCCCTAACTGTTGTCATTAGGCGTTCCCTAACTGTTGTCATTAGGTGTTGTCATTAGGCGTTCCCCTAACTGTTGTCATTAGGCGTTCCCCTAACTGTTGTCATTAGGTGTTGACATTAGGCGTTCCCTAACTGTTTTTCATTAGGCGTTCCCTAACTGTTGTCATTAGGCTTTACCCTAACTGTTGTCATTAGGCGTTACCCTAACTGTTGTCATTAGGCGTTCCCCTAACTGTTGTGATTAGGCGTTCCCTAACTGTTGACATTAGGCGTTCCCCTAACTGTTGACATTAGGCGTTCCCTAACTGTTGTCATTAGGCGTTACCCTAACTGTTGTGATTAGGCGTTACCTAACTGTTGTCATTAGGCGTTCCCTAACTGTTGTCATTAGGCGTTCCCCTAACTGTTGTCATTAGGCGTTCCCTAACTGTTGTCATTAGGCGTTCCCTAACTGTTGTCATTAGGCGTTCCCTAACTGTTGTCATTAGGCGTTCCCCTAACTGTTGTCATTAGGCGTTCCCTAACTGTTGTCATTAGGCGTTCCCTAACTGTTGTCATTAGGCGTTCCCCTAACTGTTGTCATTAGGCGTTCCCTAACTGTTGTCATTAGGCGTTCCCCTAACTGTTGTCATTAGGCGTTCCCTAACTGTTGTCATTAGGCGTTCCCCTAACTGTTGTCATTAGGCGTTACCCTAACTGTTGTCATTAGGCGTTACCCTAACTGTTGTCATTAGGCGTTACCCTAACTGTTGTCATTAGGCGTTCCCCTAACTGTTGACATTAGACGTTCCCCTAACTGTTGTCATTAGGCGTTCCCCTAACTGTTGACATTAGACGTTACCCTAACTGTTGTCATTAGGTGTTGTCATTAGGCGTTCCCCTAACTGTTGTCATTAGGCGTTCCCCTAACTTGTATTAGCTAACACAACGTGCCATTGGAACACAGGAGTGATGTTTGCTGATAATGGGCCTATGTAGATATTCCATCAAAAAAATCAGCCGTTTCCAGCTACAATTGTCATTTACAACATTAACAATGTCTACATTGTATTTCTGTTCAATTTTATGTTGTTTTAATGGACCAAAAAATGTGACATTTTTAAGTAACTCCAAACTTTTGAACTGTGGTGTTTTAGTCCTAACTATTGTGATTAGGTACAACGCATTCGGAAAGTATTTCCACATCTTGTTAGCCTTATTCTAACATTTATCAAATAAAATGCTCATCCGTCTACACGCATTACCCCACAATGACAAAGCGGAAACAGGTTTTTAGAATGTTTTGAAGTTATAAAATATAAACAGACCTTATTTACAGAGTGACCTTGATCAGAGAGGTGACCAAGAACCCGATGGTCACTCTGATAGAGTTCCTCTGTGGGGATGGGAGAACCTTCCAGAAGGACAACCATCTCTGCAGCACTCCACCAATCAGGCCTTTGTGGTAGAGTGGCCAGACGGAAGCAACTACTCAGTAAAAGGCGCATGACAGCCCGCTTGGAGTTTGCTAAAAGGCACCTAAAGACTCTCAGACCGTGAGAGACAAGATTCTCTGGTCTGATGAAACCAAGATTGAACTCTTTGGCCATAATGCCAAGCGTCACGCCTGGAGGAAACCTGGCACCATCCCTACGGTGAAGCATGGTGGTGGCAGCATCATGTTTTGGAGATGTTTTTCAGCAGCAGGGACTGGGAGACTAGTCAGGATTGAGGGAAAGATGAACAGAGCAAAATACAGAGAGATCCTTGATGAAAACCTGCTCCAGAGCACTCAGGACCTCAGACTGGGGGCGAAGATTCACCTTCTAACAGAACAACGACCCTAAGCACACAGCCAAGACGATGCAGGAGTGGCTTCGGGACAAGTCTCTGAATATCCTTGAGTGACCTAGTCAGAGCCCGGACTTGAATCTGATTGAACATCTCTGGAGAAAACAGCTGTGCAGCGACATTCCTCATCCAACCTGACAGAGTTTCAGAGGATCTGCAGAGAAGAATGGGAGAAACTCCCCAAATACAGGTGTGCCAAGCTTGCATCGTCATACCAAAGAAGACTTCAGGCTTTTATCGCTGCCAAAGGTGCTTCAACAAAGTACTGAGTACAGGGTCTGAATACTTATGGGAATGTCATATTTCAGTTTTATTTTTAATACATTTTCAAACATTTCATTTGCTTTGTCATTATGGAGTATTGTGTGTAGATTGATGAGGGGGGAAAAACGATTTAATCATTTTTAAAGTAATGCTGTAACGTAACAAAATGAGGGAAAAGTGTAGGGATCTTATTACTTTCCGAATGCACTGTATATTCAGGTATATTCCTAACTATTGTGATTAGGTACAGGTATTCTCCTAACTATTGTGATTAGGTACAGGTATTCTCCTAACTATTGTGATTAGGTACAGGTATTCTCCTAACTATTGTGATTAGGTACAGGTATTCTCCTAACTATTGTGATTAGGTACAGGTATTGTCCTAACTATTGTGATTAGGTACAGGTATTCTCCTAACTATTGTGATTAGGTACAGGTATTCTCCTAACTATTGTGATTAGGTACAGGTATTCTCCTAACTATTGTGATTAGGTACAGGTATTGTCCTAACTATTGTGATTAGGTACAGGTATTGTCCTAACTATTGTGATTAGGTACAGGTATTGTCCTAACTATTGTGATTAGGTACAGGTATTGTCCTAACTATTGTGATTAGGTACAGGTATTGTCCTAACTATTGTGATTAGGTACAGGTATTGTCCTAACTATTGTGATTAGGTACAGGTATTCTCCTAACTATTGTGATTAGGTACAGGTATTCTCCTAACTATTGTGATTAGGTACAGGTATTCTCCTAACTATTGTGATTAGGTACAGGTATTGTCCTAACTATTGTGATTAGGTACAGGTATTGTCCTAACTATTGTGATTAGGTACAGGTATTCTCCTAACTATTGTGATTAGGTACAGGTATTCTCCTAACTATTGTGATTAGGTACAGGTATTCTCCTAACTATTGTGATTAGGTACAGGTATTGTCCTAACTATTGTGATTAGGTACAGGTATTCTCCTAACTATTGTGATGAGGTACAGGTATTCTCCTAACTATTTTCCCTCTGATAGGTATGGGGTGAGAGGTAAACCTGTTTACATCAACGTGGTCCGGGACCCCATCCAACGCCTCGTATCGTACTACTACTTCCTGAGGTTTGGAGATGACTACAGGCCTGGCCTCCGACGGAGAAAACAAGGTGACAAAAAGGTATTGTAGTATACGTATACAAATAATTACACAGTAACATACTGGTTTTCAATGGTGTTTTAAAATGTCTTATCGCCCTAGTGAGTGTATATGAAGCTCTATTTCTGGTGTGTGTGTGTGTGTGTGTGTGTGTGTGTGTGTGTGTGTGTGTGTGTTAGACCTTTGATGAGTGTGTGTCAGCAGGTGGTTCTGACTGTGCCTCTGAGAAGCTTTGGCTCCAGATCCCGTTCTTCTGCGGACACTACTCAGAGTGCTGGTGGGTACCAACATGGCTTCCAGTGGTGGGTGGGAGTCAACATGGCTGCCAGTGCTGGGTGGGAGTCAACATGGCTGCCAGTGTTGGGTGGGAGTCAACATGGCTGCCAGTGCTGGGTGGCAGTCAACATGGCTGCCAGTGCTGGGTGGCAGTCAACATGGCTGCCAGTGCTGGGTGGCAGTCAACATGGCTGCCAGTGCTGGGTGGGAGCCAACATGGCTGCCAGTGGTGGGTGGGAGCCAACATGGCTGCCAGCGCTGGGTGGGAGCCAACATGGCTGCCAGCGCTGGGTGGGAGCCAACATGGCTGCCAGCGCTGGGTGGGAGCCAACATGGCTGCCAGCGCTGACCCACTCATCCCCATTGCACCGGCTGGGGCCTAGGGGACTATGGTCAATGTGTTAATAATCAGAACACATTGATAACGTAATAATTAAGTCATTTGTTGTCGTTAAACAGTGTGTAAACCACAGATATATCTTATTAAATGAGTTTCCTATATGTAATTACCATGGTGTGAACTGTATGTTGTGTGTATATGTACTATAGGAATGTAGGCAGCAGGTGGGCCCTGGATCAGGCCAAGTATAACCTGCTGAATGAATATCTACTAGTCGGGGTGACAGAGGAGCTGGAGGACTTTATCATGATGCTGGAGGCAGCTCTGCCCCGCTTCTTCAAGGGTGCCACAGGCCTCTACAAAACAGGTACTGTACTGGCACATCATGTATCCTGGTTCCTCTCACTTAGCATCAGCAGATAAAACCCTGTCAGTGTTCTAGCCTTGTCTCTGTGGCACCATGTCCTTCTGACCGACCCTGGTCTGCAGCCCACTCTGCTCTTTTCCTGGTAACAGCATTTAGTACACTTGGGCAGAATAACCTACTATATTTAGGGCACTTGGGCAGACCAAGTGAAGGAGTAGCCTGTTGGATAGATACAGTGGTTGCTCCACTAAAAGTTTTTGCAATTATGCTGTGGTACTTAGAGGTAATTTGTGGTTTAGTACGGTACCCTGCGTCACTACTTCATTGCTTCAGACCACCACAAGGGGGAGTTAGAGTACTGATTATGCTTTTGGCTCCTACTGTGTCTCTAACTGACAATGAATGGGTGACATAAACCTCAATAGAAACTGATAATTGTGCACGACTTCAGTATTACTTAATAAATAAATACATTTTATTTTGTTAGGATTGTTTTGCTCTTACTGTAGTACTGTAGGCCACTCCCGACCAGTCACGTTGTACAGCGCCTAAGACACTGCAGCGATCTAAGACAGTACAAGCTGTGTTGCTACAGATGCTGGTTCAATACCGTTTCTCTCTCTCTAAAAACAGAAAAAATGTTTTGGCCTTTTATTTAATTTTCAAAAAAAGAAGTCAGCGATTTTGTAATCTGAATAATCTCCAAATGTCGTTATATATATATATATATATATGTCAAATTGATGGCACAGTCATATAAAGCTGAGTGACTCACTCATTCATGGCTTTGAATCAAAATAAACAAGTACTGTGCGGCTGCAATACGCTGCAACTTTTTAAGGACAAACCACTGTAGACCCTAACCGATCCTCTCCTGTTCCCGTGTGCTCCCAGGTAAGAAGTCCCACCTGCGTAAGACTACAGAGAAGAAGCCACCCACCAAGGAGTCCATCGCCAAGCTGCAGCAGTCCGACATCTGGAAGATGGAGAACGAGTTCTACGAGTTTGCCCAGGAGCAGTTCCAGTTTGTCCGAGCCCACGCCGTCCGGGAGAAGGACGGGGAACTCTACCTGCTGGCACAGAACTTCTTCTATGAGAAAATCTACCCCAAAGTGAACTAGGGTGGAACTGGGTTAACATCAGGCCAGGTGGATGGTGATGAGGTCTGGGTTAACATCAGGCCAGGGGGATGTTGATGAGGTCTGTGTTATCAGGCCAGGGGATGTTGATGTGTTGACGAGGTCTGGGTTAACATCAGGCCAGGGGGATGTTGATGAGGTCTGGGTTAACATCAGGCCAGGGGGGATGTTGATGAGGTCTGGGTTAACATCAGGCCAGGGGGATGTTGATGAGGTCTGGGTTAACATCAGGCCAGGGGGGATGTTGATGAGGTCTGGGTTAACATCAGGCCAGGGCGATGTTGATGAGGTCATACACTACTCTCTGTGCTAGTTCAGACTTCAGAGCCTGACCATTATTCACCCTGTTACACACGTTACAGAATGCCGTCATAACAATAACTGTGTCTGATGTGTGGATGGGGACCTACTGTGTAGCTGTACTGTGTCTGGCGTGTGGATGGGGACCTTCTGTGTAGCTGTACTGTGTCTGGGGGGAAAGGGGATACTGTGCTGGTTTCATTGGTTCCTTGTTCTTCACTGTAGTTGTTGACTTCTGCAAGGTATTTGAACAGGTCTCAAATCCAACATGGTGTCCTGTACTTCTCTGCAGCTGGCCACTTCTACAGGTTATTTAAGCCAGATCGAACATGGTGTCCTGTACTTCTCTGCAGCTGGCCACTTCTACAGGTTATTTAAGCCAGATCGAACATGGTGTCCTGTACTTCTCTGTAGCTGGCCACTTCTACAGGTTATTGAAGCCAGATCCAACATGGTGTCCTGTACTTCTCTGTAGCTGGCCACTTCTACAGGTTATTTAAGCCAGATCTAACATGGTGTCCTGTACTTCTCTGTAGCTGGCCACTTCTACAGGTTATTGAAGCCAGATCCAACATGGTGTCCTGTACTTCTCTGTAGCTGGCCACTTCTACAGGTTATTGAAGCCAGATCGAACATGGTGTCCTGTACTGCTCTGTAGCTGGCCACTTCTACAGGTTATTGAAGCCAGATCGAACATGGTGTCCTGTACTTCTCTGCAGCTGGCCACTTCTACAGGTTATTGAAGCCAGATCGAACATGGTGTCCTGTACTGCTCTGTAGCTGGCCACTTCTACAGGTTATTGAAGCCAGATCGAACATGGTGTCCTGTACTTCTCTGCAGCTGGCCACTTCTACAGGTTATTGAAGCAAGATCCAACATGGTGTCCTGTACTGCTCTGTAGCTGGCCACTTCTACAGGTTATTTAAGCCAGATCCAACATGGTGTCCTGTACTTCTCTGTAGCTGGCCACTTCTACAGGTTATTGAAGCCAGATCCAACATGGTGTCCTGTACTTCTCTGTAGCTGGCCACTTCTACAGGTTATTGAAGCAAGATCCAACATGGTGTCCTGTACTTCTCTGTAGCTGGCCTCTTCTACAGGTTATTGAAGGTGTCCTGTACTTCTCTGCAGCTGGCCACTTCTACAGGTTATTGAAGCCAGATCCAACATGGTGTCCTGTACTTCTCTGTAGCTGATCACTTCTTCTACAGGTTATTGAAGCAAGATCCAACATCTGACCAGGTCAGAGGTCAATAAGCCCCCCCTCCACTGGGGACCTGCCTTGTGGTCTTCAGGCTCCCCAACTCAAAATGGCTGCCCAACCACAACCACATCGGACGACGTCCAGCAAAAGATTTGTCTATTTTACATTTTCGTTTTTTATTTTTATTAAATCAAAACAACATATGAGAAGGTCAAAACACAGTTTGCTGGCTCATGCCAGAAGGACAGTTTGCTGGCTCGTGCCAGAAGGACAGTTTGCTGGCTCGTGCCAGAAGGACAGTTTGCTGGCTCGTGCCAGAAGGACAGTTTGCTGGCTCGTGCCAGAAGGACAGTTTGCTGGCTCGTGCCAGAAGGACAGTTTGCTGGCTCGTGCCAGAAGGACAGTTTGCTGGCTCGTGCCAGAAGGACAGTTTGCTGGCTCGTGCCAGAAGGACAGTATGCAGGCTCGTGTCAGAAGGACAGTTTGCTGGCTCGTGCCTAAGCTGGGTGGCACTGTACTAACAAGGAGGAAAGCGTGGCTTCAGCTCGGTGTGATGCAGAGTGGCTTCAGCTCGGTGTGATGCCGAGTGGCTTCAGCTCGGTGTGTTAAGGGCTGTTCATCTACATTGTGTGTGTGTGTGTACAGTCGTGGCCAAAAGTTGAGAATGACACACATGAATTTTCATTCTGCTGCCTCAGTTTGTATGATGGCAATTTGCATATCAGAATGTTAAGAGTGATCAGATTAATTGCAAAGTCCCTCTTTGCCATGCAAATGAACTGAATCCCCAAAACATTTCCACTGCATTTCAGCCCTGCCACAAAAGGACCAGCTGACATCATTTTTATTTTTATTTATTTCACCTTTATTTAACCAGGTAGGCTAGTTGAGAACAAGTTCTCATTTGCAACTGCGACCTGGCCAAGATAAAGCATAGCAGTGTGAACAGACAACACAGAGTTACACATGGAGTAAACAATTAGCAAGTCAATAACACAGTAGAAAAAAATGGGCAGTCTATATACAATGTGTGCAAAAGGCATGAGGAGGTAGGCGAATAATACAATTTTGCAGATTAACACTGGAGTGATATTGGTGTGCAAAAGAGCAGAAAAGTAAATAAATAAAAACAGTATAAAAACAGTATGGGAATGAGGTAGGTGAAAAAGGGTGATGTCAGTGATTCTCTCGTTAACACAGGTGTGAGTGTTGACGAGGACAAGGCTGGAGATCACTCCGTCATACTGATTGAGTCCGAATAACAGACTGGAAGCTTCAAAAGGAGGGTGGTGTTTGGAATCATTGTTCTCCCTCTGTCAACCATGGTTACCTGCAAGGAAACACGTGCCGTCATCATTGCTTTGCACAAAAAAGGCTTCACAGGTAAGGATATTGCTGCCAGTAATATTGCACCTAAATCAACCATTTATCGGATCATCAAGAACTTCAAGGAGAGCAGTTCAATTGTTGTGAAAAGGCTTCAGGGTGCCCAAGAAAGTCCAGCAAGCGCCAGGACCGTCTCCTAAAGTTGATTCAGCTGTGGGATCGGGGCACCACCAGTACAGAGCTTGCTCAGGAATGGCAGCAAGCAGGTGTGAGTGCATCTGCACGAAGACTTTTGGATGATTGGATGATGCATCTGCACGAAGACTTTTGGATGATTGGATGATGCATCTGCACGAAGACTTTTGGATGATGGCCCGGTGTCAAGAAAGGCAGCAAAGAAGCCACTTCTCTCCAGGAAAAACATCGGTAACAGACTGATATTCAGCAAAAGGTACAGGGATTGGACTGCTGAGGACTGGGGTAAAGTCATTTTCTCTGATGAATCCCCTTTCTGATTGTTTGGGGCATCCGGAAAAAGGCTTGTCTGGAGAAGACAAGGTGAGCGCTACCATCAGTCCTGTGACATGCCAACAATAAAGCATCCTGAGACCATTCATGTGTGGGGTTGCTTCTCAGCCAAGGGAGTGGGCTCACTCACAATTTTGCTTAAGAACACAGCGATGAATATAGAATGGTAACAACACATCCTCCAAGAGCAACTTCTCCCAACCATCCAGGAACAGTTTGGTGACGAACAATGCCTTTTCCAGTATGATGGAGCATCTTGCCATAAGGCAAAAGTGATAACTATGTGTCTCGGGGAACAAAACATCAATATTTTGGGTCCATGGCCAGGAAACTCCCCAAAACTTAATCCCATTGAGAACTTGTGGTCAATCCTCAAGAGACGGATGGACAAACAACCAACCCACAAATTCTGACAAACTCCAAGCATTGATTATGCAAGAATGGGCCGCCATCAGTCAGGATGTGGCCCAGAAGTTAATTGACAGCATGCCAGGGCGGATTGCAGAGGTCTTGAAAAAGAAAGGTCAACACTGCAAATATTAACTCTTTGCATCAACTTCATGTAATTGTCAATAAAAGCCTTTGACACTTATGACATGCCTGTAATTATACTTCAGTATCCATAGTAACATCTGAAAAAAATATCTAAAGACAACTGAAACGGCAAACTTTGTGGAAATTAATATTTGTCATTCTCACAACTTTTGTCCACGATTTGTATATTTCAGATCCACTGTTAGCAGTTTACAGAGTAAACACATGAAACCACAGTACACAGTTTATTTACACACTACATATCTGATGTACTGGACCAAATGTTTGGTGAGACTTCTGTGAGCATTGTACCTTTTTTCGGTGTGTCTTTTAACATCTAGTTCATGTGTAGCCCACTAAGAAAAAATTCTCAAGATTATTTTATTAAAAAAAATGAAAAAATAATGATAATACAAATGAAAATCTCCGTTCTGTACTATCGACCTGAAGTTCCGTTCTGTACTATCGACCTGAAGTTCCGTTCTGTACTATCGACCTGAAGTTCCGTTCTGTACTATCGACCTGAAGTTCCGTTCTGTACTATCGACCTGAAGTTCCGTTCTGTACTATCGACCTGAAGTTCCGTTCTGTACTATCGACCTGAAGTTCCGTTCTGTACTATCGACCTGAAGTTCCGCTCTGTACTATCGACCTGAAGTTCCGCTCTGTACTATCGACCTGAAGTTCCGCTCTGTACTATCGACCTGAAGTTCCGCTCTGTACTATCGACCTGAAGTTCCGCTCTGTACTATCGACCTGAAGTTCCGCTCTGTACTATCGACCTGAAGTTCCGTTCTGTACTATCGACCTGAAGTTCCGTTCTGTACTATCGACCTGAAGTTCCGTTCTGTACTATCGACCTGAAGTTCCGTTCTGTACTATCGACCTGAAGTTCCGTTCTGTACTATCGACCTGAAGTTCCGCTCTGTACTATCGACCTGAAGTTCCGCTCTGTACTATCG
This sequence comes from Oncorhynchus keta, assembly GCF_023373465.1. Taxonomy (NCBI): domain Eukaryota; kingdom Metazoa; phylum Chordata; class Actinopteri; order Salmoniformes; family Salmonidae; genus Oncorhynchus; species Oncorhynchus keta. The sequence continues at coordinate 92,810,207 of NC_068421.1, read as the reverse complement.
ACCTGAAGTTCCGCTCTGTACTATCGACCTGAAGTTCCGCTCTGTACTATCGACCTGAAGTTCCGCTCTGTACTATCGACCTGAAGTTCCGCTCTGTACTATCGACCTGAAGTTCCGCTCTGTACTATCGACCTGAAGTTCCGCTCTGTACTATCGACCTGAAGTTCCGCTCTGTACTATTTTTTTTTTTAACCACCACAACATTCCAAATGTGTTTCATTCATCAGTTTGTTGGAATTGTCTGGATAACGAACTTGTCTTTAGCACAACGTTTTAGTGTGTGAATGCAGCAGCAGTTTGTCGCTATGACTCAACAGTGTGTGATCAACGTTGACCAGAAATGAGACTTCTGTTATTATTATTTTTATCCCAAATGGCGCTCCACCCCTCTCCCTTGGCCCTAACCCTTTTTGTGTTTGCAGATCAGAAAGGTCTGGTATAAGCAACGGTATATCTTCCACCGTGTTGCATACACCGTACCGTCAAGTCACATGGTGTATGCCTAAGAATTATTATTTTTTTTTTTGGTAACACGGTCACGCTCGTTAGAGAGCTGTCACGCCTTGGTCATTGTATTTTGTGTTTTTGTTATATGTTTGGGTTGGCCAGGGTGTGACATGGGTTTATAAAAATATATTAAAGTCATGAGTAACCTACACGCTGCGTTTCGGTCCAACTCTCTTCATTCAACAGACGAACGACGTTACAAGAGCGAGCTACGCTAAGAAGAAAAACACATCAGAGGCTTGATAGTGCCTTCATCATATCATTATTTTAATTTCCCAAATTACACCCTATTCCCTGTTTAGTACACTACTGTTCACCACTGCCCTATGGGGCCCTGGTAAAAAGTAGTGCACTACATAGGGAATAGGGTGCGATTTGGGATGCATTTTATACACGACTCCTAAGCCACTTTGATATTCGATGTCATTTTCCCCTTCACTTATTTTTCTGAATGTTGTGCTCATTCATTTGACGCAATTATCTGTTCTGCCAGTATACCACTTTTTTTTTTTCATATCAATTTCTTATTGTAAACAACCTAAAACATTTAAAATAAATACTGAACTGTTTCACAGTCTCCGCTGGTCTTCTGTTTTTAAGTGTAAACACTCAGTTAATTAAAGACATCCTTTTGTTGAAGTTTTCCTGTTTTGATGAGCAATATCCCATGAATAAAAACAAAAACAAAACAAATATACTGCTGTAAAAACCATTGTGTTGGGAGAAGTTCATCCTAGCCTTCCATCATGTTTGTCTTTAGCTCACTTACCTGAGAGATACTGCTGTAAACCATTGTGTTGGGAGAAGTTCATCCTAGCCTTCCATCATGTTTGTCTTTAGCTCACTTACCTGAGAGATACTTCTCAATGTTTTCTGTCTTTTACATTGACTCTTTCCTGTTGAATTTACAACAAGGATTTGCTATAAGCTGGAAGTCTTATTGTTTCTCCAGGTGCAGAAAAAGACCTGGTCAAAAAGTGGCGTTGTCTTTAAAAAAACATTTTTTTACTACTGTTGTTTTGAACAGATTGACATCATGATTTTTTAAAAATCCAACAGCAAGCTAGCTAGTAAATAACAGTCAGTCAGTGCCTCTTCCTCTGTGGTGCTGTAGAAGTGATGCTGTCAGTCAAATAAGTCTAAATCATAAGCTTAAAGGGAGGATGCTGCACTGGAAATGTGACCTCAACTGTAACGAGGGAGGATGCTGCACTGGAAATGTGACCTCAACTGTAACGAGGGAGGATGCTGCACTGGAAATGGGACAGAACAACAACTGTAACGAGGGAGGATGCTGCACTGGAAATGTGACCTCAACTGTAACGAGGGAGGATGCTGCACTGGAAATGTGACCTCAACTGTAACGAGGAAGGATGCTGCACTGGAAATGTGACAGAACAACAACTGTAATGAGGGAGGATGCTGCACTGGAAATGGGACAGAACAACAACTGTAACGAGGGAGGATGCTGCACTGGAAATGTGACAACAACTGTAACGAGGGAGGATGCTGCACTGGAAATGGGACAGAACAACAACTGTAACGAGGGAGGATGCTGTACTGGAAATGTGACCTCAACTGTAACGAGGGAGGATGCTGCACTGGAAATGTGACAGAACAGCAACTGTAACGAGGGAGGATGCTGCACTGGAAATGGGACCTCAACTGTAACGAGGGAGGATGCTGCACTGGAAATGGGACCTCAACTGTAACGAGGGAGGATGCTGCACTGGAAATGTGACCTCAACTGTAACGAGGGAGGATGCTGCACTGGAAATGTGACAGAACAACAACTGTAACGAGGGAGGATGCTGCACTGGAAATGTGACCTCAACTGTAACGAGGGAGGATGCGGCACTGGAAATGGGACAGAACAACAACTGTAACGAGGGAGGATGCTGCACTGGAAATGGGACAGAACAACAACTGTAACGAGGGAGGATGCTGCACTGGAAATGTGACAGAACAACAACTGTAACGAGGGAGGATGCTGCACTGGAAATGGGACCTCAACTGTAACGAGGGAGGATGCTGCACTGGAAATGTGACAGAACAACAACTGTAACGAGGGAGGATGCTGCACTGGAAATGGGACAGAACAACAACTGTAACAAGGGAGGATGCTGCACTGGAAATGGGACAGAACAACAACTGTAACAAGGGAGGATGCTGCACTGGAAATGTGACAGAACAACAACTGTAACAAGGGAGGATGCTGCACTGGAAATGGGACCTCAACTGTAACGAGGGAGGATGCTGCACTGGAAATGTGACAACAACAACTGTAACGAGGGAGGATGCTGCACTGGAAATGGGACAGAACAACAACTGTAACGAGGGAGGATGCTGCACTGGAAATGTGACCTCAACTGTAACGAGGGAGGATGCGGCACTGGAAATGGGACAGAACAACAACTGTAACGAGGGAGGATGCTGCACTGGAAATGTGACCTCAACTGTAACGAGAGCCTTATATAATCACTATGGAAACAGTAGCCGTCCTATAAATTCACACCAATGGCATAGGAAATAAAGCTTACCAAGTCTGACCTTTTTAACAGTTTATAGAAGAGGCAAACCATAGGACTCTTATTAACAAAGGCCTTGAATATTATCAGTATGATCTGTGTAAGATGGTCTCCTGAAGATGAGATTGGTGACACCTCTTGCACCGTCTGTGCCACCCCCAGGGGATAGATGGAAGGTGAATTTGTCACTAGATACTGATCTTGGGTCAGTTTAGCATTTTCCACACTAATGGTTAAGGTTTTTGGATTGTGGGAGGGGGAAACTGATCCTAGATCTGTACCTAGGGGACTACCTAACTTCACCCAGCTTGTGGTCCCTACTGCTCAGGCCTTTCACGATCTAACAGTCCCCGTCCAACACAGAGGCCCCAACCAATCTGATACGCCCACTGTGTGGCCAGCAACACATGACTGCATCCCAAATGGCTCCCCATTCCCTGCATAGTGCACTACTTTTGACCAGGGCCCTATGGAACCCTATTCCCTACACAGTTCACTACTTTTGACCAGGGCCCTATGGGTAAGTAGTGCACTGCATTAGGAATAGAGTGCCATTTGTTAGTGTGTGTGTGTGTGGGGGGGGGGTTAGTAGAACAGTCACAAGGAGAGCCAGAGCAGCCGTCTCAGAAAATAGAAACTCAATTACCAGTTTAGCTGTAGGCAACATGGCGTGTTGGTTGTGTTCATTAACCTCATCCAATAGGATAATTACTGCTTCTCAATTAAAAACACTGTCTCTCTCTCTCTACAGTGTATTGATGTCAGCTGATGAGTTCTCTGAAGGGTAATAGGGGAATGGAAAACCAAGTGAATGTTTCCACTGTGGGGGTTTTTCTATGTTGCTGATTTTATTTTTTACTTTGGAGTTTTTAATGATGGATTGTTTGTTTTTGTGTGTGATTTAATGATAATGATTTACCAGTTTTTGCTATTTAGCTTTTAAATAAAAAAAATAAAAAATAACAAACTCTGCTTTGTTTTTGTTTTATAAAATGCTAAAATAACCCCCCACCCCTTCAACGGTCACAGATGAATAGGAGTAACATCCTTCTTGGACAGCCTTCTCTTATTTAATCAATCTGAATTCTGTAAATAGCCACAATTGTTCTGGTTAGTTGATTTGATTCTGTGTGCTGAGATTTTAATGGTTTCACTGTTCCATTTTAAAAAGGCCTTTTGTTGACTTTCGTCTTGGCGCCACTAGAGGGCGCTAAGAAACCACTGAACCACTACACGACCCCTGTTCATTCTCTAAGCTCGTCGGTCTGCTTTCCCTGGGACTGTTCGCTGGTCTGTTAACCAGCAGACCTCATTAATGCACCTGTACAGAGCAGAGCCAAATGGAACAAACGAATAGGGTATCACCATTAAGAATACAGATTGAGCCATTACGGCTCAATTGGTTCTGGGCCCTAATGGAGATCTCTATAAATAGGTTATCTTCTTGGTCTTGGACAATTTGTGCAGCTGCACTCTCAGGGCATTGCATAAAGACACCGCTCTATTTTTAATCCAGGGTTTACGGCATAAATAGGTTGTTCCCATGATTTCGCTATTTATTGCAAAAAGGAAGAAGGACGTTTTAACAGCAGCAGTAAAAAGGAAGTTTTAGCAGCATCTCACCTCTCACAAATAGCTTTACGGAACCGGAGGTACAAAACGAGGCTACCTCTCCGGGAAATCTAACATGATTGCTATTACAGTGTTCACTGTGATTTGGACAAGACCTTCCATTGATCTTAACAGAATACGTGATCCTATTGAGTTAATGAGCTCCTAAACGGTGACCTCATTCAGCTAGTGACAGTTGACCTGACTGGTATCCACTAGCTATGGAGCCGTAACCATCTGGACTATTTTTTTTTTTTTTTTTACTTCAGTGGAGTGTGTCAGATCCTTATATTTGGATCGCAATATGAGGCTCTTGACCAGGGTAGACCCACCCAGCTAGTTGACCAGGGGAGACTCACCCAGCTAGTTGACCAGGGGAGACTCACCCAGCTAGTTGACCAGGGGAGACCCACCCAGCTTGTTGACCAGGGGAGACCCACCCAGCTAGTTGACCAGGGGAGACTCACCCAGCTTGTTGACCAGGGGAGACTCACCCAGCTAGTTGACCAGGGGAGACTCACCCAGCTCGTTGACCAGGGTAGACCAACCCAGCTAGTTGACCAGGGGAGACTCACCCAGCGAGTTGACCAGGGGAGACTCACCCAGCGAGTTGACCAGGGGAGACTCACCCAGCTACTTGACCAGGGGAGACAAGCCCAGCTCGTTGACCAGGGTAGACCAACCCAGCTAGTTGACCAGGGGAGACTCACCCAGCGAGTTGACCAGGGGAGACTCACCCAGCTAGTTGACCAGGGGAGACCCACCCAGCTAGTTGACCAGGGGAGACTCACCCAGCTAGTTGACCAGGGGAGACAAGCCCAGCTCGTTGACCAGGGTAGACCAACCCAGCTAGTTGACCAGGGGAGACTCACCCAGCTAGTTGACCAGGGGAGACTCACCCAGCTAGTTGACCAGGGGAGACCCACCCAACTAGTTGACCAGGGGAGACCCACCCAGCTAGTTGACCAGGGAAGACTCACCCAGCTAGTTGACCAGGGGAGACCCACCCAGCTAGTTGACCAGGGGAGACTCACCCAGCTAGTTGACCAGGGGAGACCCACCCAGCTAGTTGACCAGGGGAGACCCACCCAACTTGTTGACCAGGGGAGACCCACCCAGCTTGTTGACCAGGGAAGACTCACCCAGCTAGTTGACCAGGGGAGACCCACCCAGCTAGTTGACCAGGGGAGACTCACCCAGCTAGTTGACCAGGGGAGACCCACCCAGCTAGTTGACCAGGGGAGACTCACCCAGCTAGTTGACCAGGGGAGACTCACCCAGCTAGTTGACCAGGGGACACTCGCCCAGCTAGTCGACCAGGGGACACTCGCCCAGCTAGTTGACCAGGGGAGACCCACCCAGCTAGTTGACCAGGGGAGACCCACCCAGCTAGTTGACCAGGGGAGACCCACCCAGCTAGTTGACCAGGGGAGACCCACCCAGCTAGTTGACCAGGGGAGACTCACCCAGCTAGTTGACCAGGGGAGACCCACCCAGCTAGTTGACCAGGGGAGACCCACCCAGCTAGTTGACCAGGGGAGACCCACCCAGCTAGTTGACCAGGGGAGACTCACCCAGCTAGTTGACCAGGGGAGACTCACCCAGCGGGTTGACCAGGGGGACTCACCCAGCTAGTTGACCAGGGGAGACTCACCCAGCGGGTTGACCAGGGGACACTCGCCCAGCTAGTTGACCAGGGGACACTCGCCCAGCTAGTCGACCAGGGGAGACCCGCCCAGCTAGTCGACCAGGGGACACTCGCCCAGCTAGTCGACCAGGGGACACCCACCCAGCTAGTTGACCAGGGGAGACCCACCCAGCTCTCTGAGCTAATTGACCTCGGTAGGATTTTAACTGGTGCTTTATAAAATAAATAGAACAGGGTTGTGTTCGGAAGGGACCTGAATTCATCCCATAACAAACGCTAATGAACACAACCCAGAGGTAGCCTGACTTGACTACCTTCCCGGCTGGGGCTGACAGGACAGGACCTGAACTCATCCCATAACAAACGCTAATGAACACAACCCAGAGGTAGCCTGACTTGACTACCTTCCCGGCCGGGGCTGACAGGACAGGACCTGAACTTGCTTGGCCAAAGGGGATCTTCATCATGTCTAACTGTTTCATGAAAACGTGGTGTTCTTAAAACTGTAGCTCACACGTCTGAGCGAGGCAGTGGGCCAAGGAAAACTCACACGCTCTTGCCCTTAGGTCTGGCCCAGATTCCCTGACCAGCTCGGACCAGCACAGATTGATTACATTTTCATTTGTGGAATCAGAACTCGATCACATTCTGGTCACATAAGGCAGAATTTAAAGTCCCAGTGCAGTCAAATGTGGTTTAACTGTGTTTTATCTATATCTCCACACTATTCAGCATTTCTACAGGTCTACTGCACCTGTTGTATTCAGCATTTCTACAGGTCTACTACACCTGTTGTATTCAGCATTTCTACAGGTCTACTACACCTGTTGTATTCAGCATTTCACTGTAAGGTCTACTACACCTGTTGTACTCAGCATTTCACTGTAAGGTCTACTACACCTGTTGTATTCAGCATTTCACTGTAAGGTCTACTACACCTGTTGTATTCAGCATTTCACTGTAAGGTCTACTACACCTGTTGTATTCAGCATTTCACTGTAAGGTCTACTACACCTGTTGTATTCAGCATTTCACTGTAAGGCCTACTACACCTGTTGTATTCAGCATTTCACTGTAAGGCCTACTACACCTGTTGTATTCAGCATTTCACTGTAAGGCCTACTACACCTGTTGTATTCAGCATTTCACTGTAAGGTCTACTACACCTGTTGTATTCAGCATTTCACTGTAAGGTCTACTACACCTGTTGTATTCAGCATTTCACTGTAAGGTCTACTACACCTGTTGTATTCAGCATTTCACTGTAAGGTCTACTACACCTGTTGTATTCAGCATTTCACTGTGAGGTCTACTACACCTGTTGTATTCAGCATTTCACTGTAAGGCCTACTACACCTGTTGTATTCAGCATTTCACTGTAAGGCCTACTACACCTGTTGTATTCAGCATTTCACTGTAAGGTCTACTACACCTGTTGTATTCAGCATTTCACTGTAAGGTCTACTACACCTGTTGTATTCAGCATTTCACTGTAAGGTCTACTACACCTGTTGTACTCAGCATTTCACTGTAAGGTCTACTACACCTGTTGTATTCAGCATTTCACTGTAAGGTCTACTACACCTGTTGTATTCAGCATTTCACTGTGAGGTCTACTACACCTGTTGTATTCAGCATTTCACTGTGAGGTCTACTACACCTGTTGTATTCAGCATTTCACTGTAAGGTCTACTACACCTGTTGTATTCAGCATTTCACTGTGAGGTCTACTACACCTGTTGTATTCAGCATTTCACTGTGAGGTCTACTACACCTGTTGTATTCAGCATTTCACACTAAGGTCTACTACACCTGTTGTATTCAGCATTTCACACTAAGGTCTACTACACCTGTTGTATTCAGCATTTCACTGTGAGGTCTACTACACCTGTTGTATTCAGCATTTCACTGTAAGGTCTACTACACCTGTTGTATTCAGCATTTCACTGTGAGGTCTACTACACCTGTTGTATTCGGCACACGTGACAAATAAACTTTGATTTGATGTTCCACCCTCAATACATAAGGTTTACATTCACAAATGTAAAAGGTTATTGTCAATTGAAGTTCAAATCTAATAAAGCTCTCTCAATCAGCCCATTTCCTGTAATAAGAGGACAACGATGGTATCCTGCATCAAGATATCTGCAAGAAATTCAAAATGAATATGGGAGGAAGACCGTAGTTTGACCTGGGTAGAAGACCCGCAGTACCCCCTACTTCCTGCAGCTATGAATAAATACAACATAGCCACTGCTCCACATGGCTAAATCACATGTCTAAACCACATGGCTAAACCACACGGCTAAACCACAGGGCTAAACCACACGTCTAAACCACAGGGCTAAACCACAGGGCTAAACCACAGGGCTAAACCACAGGGCTAAACCACACTAAACCACACGGCTAAACCACACGGCTAAACCACACGGCTAAACCACACGGCTAAACCACACGTCTAAACCACATGTCTAAACCACACGGCTAAACCACAAGGCTAAACCACATGGCTAAACCACAAGGCTAAACCACATGGCTAAACCACACGGCTAAACCACACGGCTAAACCACATGGCTAAACCACACGTCTGGTGAGAAATTGAGACAAATAGCTCGGCTAAGTCTGTAAGTCGTTCAGCAGAGGTGGATGTTTTGGAAGCCACATCGGGATCCACTGATTGAGGGATCAATTAAAATCTCAATTGTATTAGTCACATACGCTGAATACAACAGGTGTAGTAGACCTTACAGTGAAATGCTTACGTACGAGCCCCTAACCAACAACGCAGTTTAAAAAAAAATACAGAATAAGAAATAAAAGTAACAAGTAATTAAAGAGAAGCAGTAAAATAACAATAGCAAGACTATATACAAGGGGTTACTGGTACAGAGTCAATGTGGAGTCTATATACAGGGGGTTACTGGTACAGAGTCAATGTGGAGTCTATATACAGGGGGTTACTGGTACAGAGTCAATGTGGAGTCTATATACAGGGGGTACCGGTACAGAGTCAATGTGGAGGCTATATACAGGGGGTACCAGTACAGAGTCAATGTGGATATATACAGGGGTACCAGTACAGAGTCAATGTGAGGCTATATACAGGGGTACCAGTACAGAGTCAATGTGGAGGCTATATACAGGGGGTACCTGTACAGAGTCAATAAAACCACACGTTGTGGAGGCTATATACAGGGCGTCCGGTACTAGTCAATGTGGAGACTATATACAGGGGGTACCGGTACAGAGTCAATGTGGAGACTATACCTGGGAGTACCAGTACAGAGTCAATGTGGAGACTATATACAGGGGTACCGGTACAGAGTCAATGTGGAGGCTATATACAGAGGGTAGTGGTACAGAGTCAATGTGGAGACTATATACAGAGACTATACACAGGGGGTACCGGTACAGAGTCAATGTGGAGACTATATACAGGGGGTACCGGTACAGAGTCAATGTGGAGACTATATACAGGGTGTTACGGTACAGAGTCAATGTGGAGGCTATACACAGGGGGTACCGGTACAGAGTCAATGTGGAGGCTATATATATATATTTTTTTTTTTTTACCTTTATTTAACCAGGCAAGTCAGTTAAGAACAAATTCTTATTTTCAATGACGGCCTGGGAACAATGGGTTAACTGCCTGTTCAGGGGCAGAACGACAGATTTGTACCTTGTCAGCTCAGGGGTTTGAACTTGCAACCTTCCGGTTACTAGTCCAACGCTCTAACCACTAGGCTACCCTGCCGCCCCAATATACAGGGGGTACCAGTACAGAGTCAATGTGGAGACTATATACAGGGTGTTACGGTACAGAGTCAATGTGGAGACTATATACAGGGGGTACCGGTACAGAGTCAATGTGGAGGCTATACACAGGGGGTACCGGTACAGAGTCAATGTGGAGGCTATATACAGGGGGTACCAGTACAGAGTCAATGTGGAGGCTATATACAGGGGGTACTGGTACAGATTCAATGTGGAGGCTATATACAGGGGGTACCGGTACAGATTCAATGTGAGGCTATATACAGGGGGTACCGGTACAGATTCAATGTGGAGGCTATACTACAGGGGTACCGGTGTTGTCAATGTGGAGGCTATATTCAGGGGGTACAACAGGTACAGAGTCAATGTGGAGGCTATATACAGGGGGTACTGGTACAGAGTCAATGTGGAGACTATACAACAGGGGTACCAGTACAGAGTCACTGTGGAGACTCTACTACAGGGGTACCGGTTCAGAGTTCAATGTGGAGGCTATATACAGGGGGTACCGGTACAGAGTCAAATAAAGGCTATATACAGGGGGTTCCGGTACAGAGTCAATGTGGAGACTATATACAGGGGGTACTGGTACAGAGTCAATGTGGAGGCTATATACAGGGGGTACCGGTACAGAGTCAATGTGGAGTCTATATACAGGGGGTACCGGTACAGAGTCAATGTGGAGGCTATATACAGGGGGTACCAGTACAGAGTCAATGTGGAGGCTATATACAGGGGGTACCAGTACAGAGTCAATGTGGAGACTATACACAGGGGGTACCGGTAGAGAGTTAATGTGCAGGGGCACCGGTTAGTCGAAGTAGTATGTACATGTATGTAGAGTCATTAAAGTGGCTATGCATAGATGATAACAACAGAGAGTAGCAGCAGTGGAAAAGTGTGTGTGTGGGGGGAGGGGGTGGGGGGTCTTATGGATTGGGAGTAGAAGCTGTTTCGAAGCCTCTTGGACGTAGACTTTGCTTGCCGTGGCTGGGGTATTTGACCACTTTTAGGGCCTTCGTCTGACACCGCTTGTTATAGAGGTCCTGGATGATTTACTGGGCCGTACGCACTACCCTCTGTATTGCCTTGCGGTCGGAGGCCGAGCAGTTGCCATACCAGGCAGCGATTCAACCAGTCAGGATGCTCTCGATGGTGCAGCTGTAGAACCTTTTGATGACTTGTCAAATCTTTTCAGTCTCCTGAGGGGGAATAGGTTTTGTCGTGCCCTCTTCTTGACTGTCTTGGTCTGCTTGGACCATGTTAGTTTGTTGGTGATGTTGACACCAAGGGACTTGAAGCTCTCAACCTGCTCCACTACAGCCCTGTCGATGAGAATGGGGGCGTGCTCGGTCCTCTTTTTCCTGTAGTCCACAATCATCTCCTTTGTCTTGATCATGTTGAGGGAGAGGTTGTTGTCTGACCTCCTCCCTATCGGCTGTCTCATCATTGTCGGTGATCAGGCCTACCACTGTTGTGTCATCTGCAAACGTAATGATGGTGTTGGAGTCGTGCCTGTCCAGGATCCAGTTGCAGAGGGAGGTGTTTAGTCCCAGGGTCCTTAGCTTATTGATGAATTTTGAGTGCACTATGGTGTTGAATGCTGAGCTGTAGTCAATGAATAGCATTCTCACATTGGTGTTCCTTTTGTCCAGGTGGGAAAGGGCAGTGTGGAGTGCAATAGAGATTGCATCATCTGCGGATCTGTTTGGGTGGTATGCAAATTGGAGTGGGTCTAGGGTATCTGGTATAATGATGTTGATGTGAGCCATGACCAACCTTTCGAAGCACTTCAAGGCTACAGACGTGAGTGCTATGGTTCGGTAGTCGTTTAGGCAGTTAACCTTAGTGTTCTTGGGCACAGGCACTATGGTGGTCTGCTTAAAACAGGTTGGTATTACAGACTCAGACAGGGAGAAGTTGAAAATGTCAGTGAAGACACTTGCCAGTTGGTCAGCGCATGCTCTCAGCACACGTCCTGGTAATCCGTCTGGCCCAGCGGCCTTGTGAATGTTGAGCTGTTCAAAGGTCTTACTCACATTGGCTGCGGCGAGCGTGATCACACAGTCTTCCTGAACAGCTGGTGCTCTCATGCATGTTTCAGTGTCATTTTCCTTGAAGCGAGCATAGAAGTAGTTTAGGTCATCTGGTAGGCTCGTATCACTGGGCATCTCTTGGCTGTTCTTCCCTTTGTAGTCTGTAATAGTTTGCAAGCCCTGCCACATCTGACGAGCGTCAGAGCCGGTTTAGTCATATTCGATCTTAGTCCTGTATTGACGCTCTGCCTGTTTGATGGTTCGTCGGAGGGCACAGCGGGATTTCTTATAAGCTTCCGGGTTAGAGTCCTGCTCCTTGAAAGCGGCAGCTCCACCCTTTAGCTCAGTGCAGATTTTGCCTGTAATCCATGGCTTCCGGTTGGGGTATGTACGTACGGTCACTGTGGGGGGGACGTCATTGATGGACTTATTGATGAAGCCAATGACTGATGTGGTGTACTCCTCAATGCCATTGGAGGAATCCCAGAACATATTCCAGTCTGTGCTAGCAAAACAGTCCTGTAGCTTAGCATCTGCTTCTTCTGACCACTTTTCTCTACACCTGTCAGATGGTGGTCTACAACAGAGGGCTCTACACCTGTCAGATGGTGGTCTACAACAGAGGGCTCTACACCTGTCAGATGGTGGTCTACAACAGAGGGCTCTACACCTGTCAGATGGTGGTCTACAACAGAGGGCTCTACACCTGTCAGATGGTAGTCTACAACAGAGGGCTCTACACCTGTCAGATGGTAGTCTACAACAGAGGGCTCTACACCTGTCAGATGGTAGTCTACAACAGAGGGCTCTACACCTGTCAGATGGTGGTCTACAACAGAGGGCTCTACACCTGTCAGATGGTAGTCTACAACAGAGGGCTCTACACCTGTCAGATGGTGGTCTACAACAGAGGTCTCTTCACCTGTCAGATGGTGGTCTACAACAGAGGGCTCCACACCTGTCAGATGGTGGTCTACAACAGAGGGCTAACCTGTCAGATGGTGGTCTACAACAGAGGGCTCTACACCTGTCAGATGGTGGTGTAAACAGAGGGCTCTTCACCTGTCAGATGGTGGTCTACAACAGAGGGCTCTACACCTGTCAGATGGTGGTCTACAACAGAGGGCTCTACACCTGTCAGATGGTGGTCTACAACAGAGGGCTCTTCACCTGTCAGATGGTGGTCTACAACAGAGGGCTCTACACCTGTCAGATGGTGGTCTACAACAGAGGGTTCTTCACCTGTCAGATGGTAGTCTCCAACAGAGGGCTCCACACCTGTCAGATGGTAGTCTACAACAGAGGGCTCTACACCTGTCAGATGGTGGTCTACAACAGAGGGCTCTACACCTGTCAGATGGTGGTCTACAACAGAGGGCTCTACACCTGTCAGATGGTGGTCTACAACAGAGGGCTCTACACCTGTCAGATGGTGGTCTACAACAGAGGGCTCTACACCTGTCAGATGGTGGTCTACAACAGAGGGCTCTTCACCTGTCAGATGGTGGTCTACAACAGAGGGCTCCACACCTGTCAGATGGTGGTCTACAACAGAGGGCTCTACACCTGTCAGATGGTGGTCTACAACAGAGGGCTCTACACCTGTCAGATGGTGGTCTACAACAGAGGGCTCTACACCTGTCAGATGGTGGTCTACAACAGAGGGCTCTACACCTGTCAGATGGTGGTCTACAACAGAGGGCTCTACACCTGTCAGATGGTGGTCTACAACAGAGGGCTCTTCACCTGTCAGATGGTGGTCTACAACAGAGGGCTCTTCACCTGTCAGATGGTGGTCTACAACAGAGGGTTCTTCACCTGTCAGATGGTGGTCTCCAACAGAGGGCTCCACACCTGTCAGATGGTAGTCTACAACAGAGGGCTCCACACCTGTCAGATGGTGGTCTACAACAGAGGGCTCTACACCTGTCAGATGGTGGTCTAAACAAAATACACCTGTCAGATGGTGGTCTACAACAGAGGGCTCTAACCTGTCAGATGGTGGTCTACAACAGAGGGCTCTACACCTATCAGATGGTGGTCTACAACAGAGGGCTCTACACCTGTCAGATGGTAGTCTCCAACAGAGGGCTCTACACCTGTCAGATGGTGGTCTACAACAGAGGGCTCTACACCTGTCAGATGGTGGTCTACAACAGAGGGCTCTACACCTGTCAGATGGTAGTCTACAACAGAGGGCTCTACACCTGTCAGATGGTAGTCTACAACAGAGGGCTCCACACCTGTCAGATGGTGGTCTACAACAGAGGGCTCTACACCTGTCAGATGGTGGTCTACAACAGAGGGCTCTACACCTATCAGATGGTAGTCTACAACAGAGGGCTCTACACCTGTCAGATGGTGGTCTACAACATTGGGCTCTACACCTGTCAGATGGTAGTCTACAACAGAGGGCTCTTCACCTGTCAGATGGTGGTCTACAACAGAGGGCTCTACACCTATCAGATGGTGGTCTACAACAGAGGGCTCTACACCTATCAGATGGTGGTCTACAACAGAGGGTTCCACACCTGTCAGATGGTAGTCTACAACAGAGGGCTCTTCACCTGTCAGATGGTGGTCTACAACAGAGGGCTCCACACCTGTCAGATGGTGGTCTACAACAGAGGGCTCTACACCTGTCAGATGGTAGTCTACAACAGAGGGCTCTACACCTGTCAGATGGTGGTCTACAACAGAGGGCTCCAACCTGTCAGATGGTGGTCTACAACAGAGGGCTCTACACCTGTCATATGGTGGTCTACAACAGAGGGCTCCACACCTGTCATATGGTAGTCTACAACAGAGGGCTCTTCACCTGTCAGATGGTAGTCTACAACAGAGGGCTCTTCACCTGTCAGATGGTAGTCTACAACAGAGGGCTCCACACCTGTCAGATGGTAGTCTACAACAGAGGGCTCCACACCTGTCAGATGGTGGTCTACAACAGAGGGCTCTTCACCTGTCAGATGGTAGTCTCCAACAGAGGGCTCTACACCTGTCAGATGGTAGTCTACAACAGAGGGCTCTACACCTATCAGATGGTGGTCTACAACAGAGGGCTCTACACCTGTCAGATGGTAGTCTACAACAGAGGGCTCCACACCTGTCAGATGGTGGTCTACAACAGAGGGTTCCACACCTGTCAGATGGTGGTCTACAACAGAGGGCTCCACACCTGTCAGATGGTGGTCTACAACAGAGGGTTCCACACCTGTCAGATGGTGGTCTACAACAGAGGGCTCCACACCTGTCAGATGGTGGTCTAGAGCTCTACACCTGTCAGATGGTGGTCTACAGAGGGTCCACACCTGTCAGATGGTGGTCTACAACAGGGGCTCCACACCTGTCAGATGGTGGTCTACAACAGAGGGCTCTACACCTGTCAGGGTGGTCTACAACAGAGGGTTCCACACCTGTCAGATGGTGGTATACAACAGGGGGCTCTACACCTGTCAGATGGTAGTCAAACAGGAGGGCTATACACCTGTCAGATGGTGGTCTACAACAGAGGGCTCTACACCTGTCAGATGGTAGTCTACAACAGAGGGCTCTTCACCTGTCAGATGGTGGTCTACAACAGAGGGCTCTACACCTGTCAGATGGTGGTCTACAACAGAGGGCTCTACACCTGTCAGATGGTAGTCTACAACAGGGGCTCTACACCTGTCAGATGGTGGTCTAATGTGAGGGCTCTACACCTGTCAGATGGTGGTCTACAACAGAGGGCTCTACACCTGTCAGATGGTGGTCATTAAAGAGGGCTCTGCACCTGTCAGATGGTAGTCTACAACAGAGGGCTCTTCACCTGTCAGATGGTGGTCTACAACAGAGGGCTCTACACCTGTCAGATGGTAGTCTACAACAGAGGGCTCTACACCTGTCAGATGGTGGTCTACAACAGAGGGTTCTTCACCTGTCAGATGGTGGTCTACAACAGAGGGCTCTACACCTGTCAGATGGTAGTCTCCAACAGAGGGCTCTACACCTGTCAGATGGTAGTCTGGTACAGAGGGCTCTACACCTGTCAGATGGTGGTCTACAACAGAGGGCTCTACACCTATCAGATGGTGGTCTACAACAGAGGGCTCTACACCTGTCAGATGGTGGTCTACAACAGAGGGCTCTACACCTGTCAGATGGTGGTCTACAACAGAGGGTTCTTCACCTGTCAGATGGTAACTCTGAACAGACTCCACACCTGTCAGATGGTAGTCTACAACAGAGGGCTCTACACCTGTCAGATGGTAGTCTACAACAGAGGGTTCTTCACCTGTCAGATGGTAGTCTACAACAGAGGGCTCTACACCTGTCAGATGGTAGTCTACAACAGAGGGTTCTTGACTGTTCACCTGTCAGATGGTGGTCTACAACAGAGGGCTCTACACCTGTCAGATGGTGGTCTACAACAGAGGGCTCTACACCTGTCAGATGGTGGTCTACAACAGAGGGCTCTTCACCTGTCAGATGGTGGTCTACAACAGAGGGCTCTACACCTGTCAGATGGTGGTCTACAACAGAGGGTTCTTCACCTGTCAGATGGTAGTCTCCAACAGAGGGCTCTACACCTGTCAGATGGTGGTCTCAACAGAGGGCTCTTCACCTGTCAGATGGTATCTACAACAGGGGCCTACACCTGTCAGATGGTCAGTCTGCAACAGAGGGCTCTACACCTGTCAGATGGTGGTTGGAGGGCTCTACACCTGTCAGATGGTAGTCTCCAACAGAGGGCTCTACACCTGTCAGATGGTGGTCCCAGAGGGCTCTACACCTGTCAGATGGTGGTCTACAACAGAGGGCTCTACACCTGTCAGATGGTGGTCTACAACAGAGGGCTCTACACCTATCAGATGGTAGTCTACAACAGAGGGCTCTCACCTATCAGATGGTGGTCTACAACATTGGGCTCTACACCTGTCAGATGGTAGTCTACAACAGAGGGCTCTTCACCTGTCAGATGGTGGTCTACAACAGAGGGCTCTACACCTGTCAGATGGTAGTCTACAACAGAGGGCTCTACACCTGTCAGATGGTAGTCTACAACAGAGGGCTCTACACCTGTCAGATGGTGGTCTACAACAGAGTGCTCTACACCTGTCATATGGTGGTCTACAACAGAGGGCTCTTCACCTGTCAGATGGTAGTCTACAACAGAGGGCTCCACACCTGTCAGATGGTAGTCTACAACAGAGGGCTCCACACCTGTCAGATGGTGGTCTACAACAGAGGGCTCTTCACCTGTCAGATGGTAGTCTCCAACAGAGGGCTCTACACCTGTCAGATGGTAGTCTACAACAGAGGGCTCTACACCTATCAGATGGTGGTCTACAACAGAGGGCTCTACACCTGTCAGATGGTGGTCTACAACAGAGGGCTCTTCACCTGTCAGATGGTGGTCTACAACAGAGGGCTCCACACCTGTCAGATGGTGGTCTACAACAGGGGCTCTACACCTGTCAGATGGTGGTCTACAACAGAGGGTTCCACACCTGTCAGATGGTAGTCTCCAACAGAGGGCTCTTGTCAGATGGTGGTCTGAACAGAGGGCTCTTCACCTGTCAGATGGTAGTCTACAACAGAGGGCTATTTTACCTGTCAGATGGTGGTCTACAACAGAGGGCTCTTCACCTGTCAGATGGTGGTCTACAACAGAGGGCTCCACACCTGTCAGATGGTGGTCTACAACAGAGGGCTCCACACCTGTCAGATGGTAGTCTACAACAGAGGGCTCTACACCTATCAGATGGTGGTCTACAACAGAGGGCTCTACACCTGTCAGATGGTGGTCTACAACAGAGGGCTCTTCACCTGTCAGATGGTAGTCTACAACAGAGGGCTCTTCACCTGTCAGATGGTAGTCTACAACAGAGGGCTCTTCACCTGTCAGATGGTGGTCTACAACAGAGGGCTCTACACCTGTCAGATGGTGGTCTACAACAGAGGGTTCTTCACCTGTCAGATGGTGGTCTACAACAGAGGGCTCTACACCTGTCAGATGGTAGTCTACAACAGAGGGCTCTACACCTGTCAGATGGTGGTCTACAACAGAGGGTTCTTCACCTGTCAGATGGTGGTCTACAACAGAGGGCTCTACACCTGTCAGATGGTAGTCTACAACAGAGGGCTCTACACCTGTCAGATGGTAGTCTACAACAGAGGGCTCTACACCTGTCAGATGGTAGTCTACAACAGAGGGCTCTACACCTGTCAGATGGTGGTCTACAACAGAGGGCTCTTCACCTGTCAGATGGTGGTCTACAACAGAGGGCTCTACACCTGTCAGATGGTGGTCTACAACAGAGGGCTCTACACCTGTCAGATGGTGGTCTACAACAGAGGGCTCCACACCTGTCAGATGGTGGTCTACAACAGAGGGCTCTACACCTGTCAGATGGTGGTCTACAACAGAGGGCTCTTCACCTGTCAGATGGTGGTCTACAACAGAGGGCTCTACACCTGTCAGATGGTAGTCTACAACAGAGGGCTCTACACCTGTCAGATGGTAGTCTACAACAGAGGGCTCTACACCTGTCAGATGGTGGTCTACAACAGAGGGCTCTTCACCTGTCAGATGGTGGTCTACAACAGAGGGCTCTACACCTGTCAGATGGTAGTCTACAACAGAGGGCTCCACACCTGTCAGATGGTAGTCTACAACAGAGGGTTCCACACCTGTCAGATGGTAGTCTACAACAGAGGGCTCCACACCTGTCAGATGGTAGTCTACAACAGAGGGCTCTACACCTGTCAGATGGTAGTCTACAACAGAGGGTTCCACACCTGTCAGATGGTGGTCTACAACAGAGGGCTCTACACCTGTCAGATGGTAGTCTACAACAGAGGGTTCTTCACCTGTCAGATGGTGGTCTACAACAGAGGGCTCTTCACCTGTCAGATGGTAGTCTACAACAGAGGGCTCCACACCTGTCAGATGGTGGTCTACAACAGAGGGCTCTACACCTGTCAGATGGTAGTCTACAACAGAGGGCTCTACACCTGTCAGATGGTAGTCTACAACAGAGGGCTCTACACCTGTCAGATGGTGGTCTACAACAGAGGGCTCTACACCTGTCAGATGGTGGTCTACAACAGAGGGCTCCACACCTGTCAGATGGTGGTCTACAACAGAGGGCTCTACACCTGTCAGATGGTGGTCTACAACAGAGGGCTCTTCACCTGTCAGATGGTGGTCTACAACAGAGGGCTCCACACCTGTCAGATGGTGGTCTACAACAGAGGGCTCCACACCTATCAGATGGTGGTCTACAACAGAGGGCTCTACACCTGTCAGATGGTAGTCTACAACAGAGGGCTCCACACCTATCAGATGGTGGTCTACAACAGAGGGCTCTACACCTGTCAGATGGTGGTCTACAACAGAGGGCTCTACACCTGTCAGATGGTACAAGTAGTATGATGTCCGAACATTCCAACTGCGTCATCACGAGGTATTGCTCCTTTGATACAAGCATTGCAACATTGTGTTGAATCAGCTTTGAAAACCACATTGGAGATCCAGTATCACTCTGTATCAGAGAGAGATGCAATGAGAAATTTAACCGTGTCCCTTGTGAAGCATTGCTGATGAGATTTTCAGAGCAGATAATGGATTCATGTATTAATTCTTCCTCCTCATCACTCATTGTTGTCTCTTTGTGATGCTCCAGCAGTACAGACTTCCACCCTTCCCCTCTACTCCTCCCATCCCCTCATCTACTCCTTCTTTCCCCTCCTCTCCTCCTCCTCTATTCCTCCCATCCCCTCATCTAATCCCCATCAACTCCTACCATCCCCTCCTCCTCTTCTTCTTTCCCCTCTCCTCCTCTACTCCCATTCACCTCATCTCCTCCTCATCCCCTCTACTCCTCCCATCCCCTCCTCTACTCCTCATCTACTCCTCCTTTCCCCTCCTCTCCTCCTCCTCTATTCCTCCCATCCCCTCATCTAATCCTCATCAACTCCTACCATCCCCTACTCCTCATCTCTTCTTTCCTCCCATCCCCTCCTCTACTCCCATCATCTCATCTCCTCCCATCCCCTCCTCCTCCCATCCTCCTCTACTCCTCCCATCCCCTCCTCTACTCCTCATCTCCTCCTCCTCTACTCCTCCCATCCTCTACTCCTCCCATCCTCTACTCCTCATCTCCTCCTCCTCTACTCCTCATCTACTCCTCCCATCCCCTCCTCTACTCCTCATCTACTCCTCCCATCCCCTCCTCTACTCCTCATCTACTCCTCCCATCCCCTCCTCTACTCCTCATCTACTCCTCCCATCCCCTCTACTCCTCCTCTACTCCTCACATTCTCTGTTTCTACTCTTCTCCTCCCATTCCCTCATATTCTCCTCTTTTCCTCTACTCCTCATCTATCCTCTTCTCCTCCCATTCTCATCTCTCCTCAACTTTTCCTGTCATCCTCATCTCTCCTCCTTCCATCCCCTCCTCTTCTCTTCTCAAATCAAACTTTATTTGTCACGTGCGCCGAATACAACAAGTGTATACTTTACTGTGGAATGCTTACCAACAAGCCCTCTTGAGGCTAGGGGGCAGTATTTTGATGTTTGGATGAAAAACGTGCTCA
This sequence comes from Oncorhynchus keta, assembly GCF_023373465.1. Taxonomy (NCBI): domain Eukaryota; kingdom Metazoa; phylum Chordata; class Actinopteri; order Salmoniformes; family Salmonidae; genus Oncorhynchus; species Oncorhynchus keta. The sequence continues at coordinate 92,789,522 of NC_068421.1, read as the reverse complement.
AAGTAAACTGCCTATTTCTCAGGTCCAGAAGCTATAATATGCATATAGTTGGCAGATTATTATAGAAAACACCATAAAGTTTCCAAAACTGTCAAAATATTGTCTGTGAGTATAACAGAACTGATATTGCAGACGAAAACCTGAGGAAAATCCATCCAGGAAGTGCTGTTTTTCTGAAACCTCTCTTTTCCATTGCAAGCCTATCCTCCATTTAAAGGGATATCAACCAGATTCTATGGCTTTCCCTATGGCTTCCACAAGGTGTGAACAGTCTTTAGACATAGTTTCAGGCTTTTATTCTGAAAAATTAGTGAGAAGGATCACATTGCGTCAGTGGATAGCCAGATGTCCTCAGAAGACTTTACCATGGAAGCCCTTAATTAACTAACAGATTAATTGTTCAGCAGTCTTATGGCTTGGGGGTAGAAGCTGACTCCGCTTGTCGTGCTGTAGCAGAGAGAACAGTCTATCATTTGTGAGACTGGTGTCTTTGACAATCTCTTGGCCTTTCCTCTGACACCGCCGGGTATATAGGTCCTGGATGGCAGGAAGCTTGGCCCCAGTGATATACTGGGCCGTACGCATTACCCTCTACAGTACCTTATGGTTGGATGCCGAGCAGTTGCCATAGCAGGCGGTGATGCTACCAGTCAGGATGCTCTCGATGGTGCAGCTGTAGCACTTCTTAAGGATCTAGGGATCCATGCCAAATCTTTTCAGTCTCCTGAGGGGGAAAAGGCATTGTCGTGCCCTCTTCATGACTATCTTGGCAGTTTGGACAATGATAGATCGTTGGTGATGTGGACACCAAGGAACGTGAAACTCTTGATCCAATGTGCTACAGCCCGTCAATGTTAATGGGTGTCCTGTTCTGCTCACCTTTTCCTGTAGTCCACAATCAGCTCCTTTGTCTTGCTCACATTGAGGGAGAGGTTATTGTCCTGGCAGCACACTGCCAGGTCAGAGACCACCTACCTATAGGCCGTCTCATCGTTGTCAGTGATCAGGCCAACCACTGTTGTGTTGTCAGCCAACTTAATAATGGTGTTGGAGTTGTGCTTGGCCACGCAGTCGTGGGTGAACAGGGTTGTACAGGAGGGGACTAAGCACGCACCCCTGAGGCACGCAAGTGTTGAGGATCAGCGTGGCAGATGTGTTGTTGCCTACCTTTACCACCTGGGGGAGGCCCGTCAGGAAGTCCAGGATCCAGTCGCAGGGGGAGGTGTTAGTCCCAGGGTCCTTAGCTTAGTGATGAGCTTTGTGGGCACTATGGTGTTGAACTCTGAACTGTAGTCAATGAACAGCATTCTCACATAGGTGTTCCTTTTATCCAGGTGGGAAAGGGCAGTGTGGAGTGTGATTGAGATTGCGTCATTGTGGATCTGTTGCAGCGGTATGCGAATTGAAGTGAGCCATGACCAGCCTTTGAAGCACTTCATGGCTACCAACATGAGTGCTATGGGGCGGTAATCATTTAGCCAGGTTACCTTCGCTTCCTTGGGAACAGGGACCATGGTGGTCCCATGGTGGTTGAAAATGTCTGTGAAAACACTTGCCTTTTGGTCCATGCATGCGTTGCGTACACATTCTGTCTGGCCCAGCGGCTTTGTGTATGTTGACCTGTTTAAAGATCTTGCTCACATCGGCTACCGAGAGCGTTATGTCCGGAATAGCTGGTGCTCTCATGCATGCTTCAGTGTTGCTTTCCTCGAAGTGAGCATAAAATGCATTTAGCTCGTCTGGTAGGCTCGCGTCACTGGGCAGCTCGCGGCTGGGTTTCCCTTTGTAGTCCATAATAGTCCTGCCACATCCGATGAGCATCAGAGCCACTGTGGTATGATTCAATCCATTTGCCAAATGGTGGGCGAGGGAGAGCTTTGTACGAGTCACTGTGTGTGGAGTAAAGGTGGTCTAGAGGTTTTTTTTCCCTCTGGTTGCACATGTGACATGCAGGTAGAAATTAGGTAAAACTGAGTTTCCCTGCAATAAAGTCCCCGGCCACTAGGAGCATCGCTTCTGGATGAGCGTTTTCCTGTTTGCTGATGGCCTTATACAGCTCGTTGACTGCTGTCTTAGTGCCAGCATCTGTTTGTGGTGGTAAATAGACAGCTACGAAGAATATAGATGAGAACTCTCTTGGTAAATAGTGTGGTCTACAGCTTATCATGAGGTATTCAAGCTCAGGTGAGCATTACCTCAAGACTTCTTTAATAATAGACATCACGCACCAGCTGTTATTGACGAATAGACACACACCCCCACCCCGATAGCAGCAACATTATGTACAAAAATAAGTTACAAACAACGTGAAAAAAACAACTAAATAGCACAGTTGATTAGGAGCGCCATTCATTTTTAGTTAGCCAGAGTGAATTTTGCCAACGCAAGCTATTTGCTAACTGGATAACAGTCATTCAAGTTCTTGCTAGCTAACCAAATCCCACCTGCATCTCTAGCTGTGTACCGTATAGCTACCAAAAAAAAAATGAGAGGAAAATCAAATCACTCACCCACTCCTCCGATGACATTATATCCTCCTAGCAGCTAACTAGCTAACGTTAGGCTCTGTGTTATTAGCTTGCTACATCAATAGATGCGCTAGCCTATTAGCCACGTTATGACTGACTTGTGATCATTGCCTTTGCTAGTTTGACTGTATTGACATTGCATTCGTCCTGTTTTTATCCAAAATATTGAGCCATTGGAACTGAAACAGTGCATCCCGAATGGAGGCAGCAACACATGAACCAGGCCAGCTGTGACTGACAACCTGATAGCAATATTCTTTGCACTACACCAAGAAATGTATTGGTGAATTACATTAGTCATGAATGAAACCGTATCCATATATTCTGCCAACAATGCCTTAGTGTACGTCATGGAATGTTGAGGCAAATAGAATCTATTTTTAAAACCTTTCAGTTGGTTTTGTAACAAAAACTGGGAATTTGATATGTTTGACTGATATTATGATTTTCTGTTTCATACCTGCAAAGTAGTTCAAATGTTGTCAGTTCCACTTTAAGTCAACTTTGAATAAGACATGTAATTGAAACTGTACAGCCTACCTGTGCTGGAGGACATCTGCAAGATGGTGCTGGAGGACATAAATAATACATTAGTCAAATCAAATGCACTAAGTTGTTATTTTTGTTTGCTGTCAAAATGTACCATAAGGTGTAAAAACAAAATGGGCTTTCTGTAATTGTCTGACTGGACACCTTTTTACACTTACTTGAGAAGGTTCTTAAGAGGGTTCATTTTTTACTTGAATAAATTACAGTCTTAGTAACAGTACTTTTGCTTAAGTACCGAGTTTCTGTAAAAACGGCAGCCATCCCCTCCAGCGCCATTATCTCCTCCTCCCTTCCCTTCCCCTCCCTTCCTCCTCCCTTCCCCTCTCCTCCTTATCTCCTCTCCTCATTGCTCCTGTTCTCTCATTGAATTCCATAAAGAACCGATAACAACAATCAAGGCCTCGTTTAATGAGGATGTGACAGAACAGCGTCTGTGAAGTGTCTTTGAATGCATTTTCTAGACACTCTGTATATATATATTTTTAATATATTAGTCATTTAGCAGATGATCTTATCTACAGCGACTTACCGGAGCAATTAGGGGTTAAGTGGCTATTCTATTGCCAATGTTTGTCTATCATTGACAGATTCTTCACCTCGGGGATTTGAAACTGTGACATTCCGGTTACTAGTCCAACTCTCATAACCACTAGACCTACCTGCTGCTCTGCATATTATTGCTGTGGATGACCAGTATCTGATTACACAGAATGAGAACACAAGATACCACATACTAAGATTGCTTATGAGGTCCTTTCCTCTGAAGTTGAATGTTTAGATGACTAAAGAAGGACAGTTGTTACTCACGATCCGTACCTACAGTAGAGTAGTGACTCATATATGTGAATAGGAAGATTTTCAATTGAAGTACCTCTTGTTTTCTACCACTAGGATGTGCTGTTGCCTTATTAAGTCTGGACAGCTGAAGTAGAGTCATCACCATGAGAGAAGAGAAGAGTATAGCAAGTTGTCCTGTTTTCATAAATGACTGGTCTGAAGTAGGCCACTGTAAGTTACCCTGATATATATATATATGTTACTTCACATTATACACACATATACCCTGTTACTTCAGCAGGGTTTGAACTTTAAGGAAATCTCACTTCATCTCTCTCTCTCTCTCTTTCTCTGTCTCTGTGAGGTAGATAATATATAAAGTGAAATAAACAATAACAAATCAACAGTAAACATTACACATACAGAAGTCTCTCTCTCTCTCTCTCTCTCTCTCTCTGAATAGAGAATATACTAGTGGATGGCTAGTATATTCAGTCAAACCCCTAACTAACAGACGAGGCAAATGTTGTGGTCTCTGTCCGTACGGAGGCCATTGGGCTGCGATGTGCAGACTCCCTGTTTAATATTGTTGTGGCTAGGCCGGGGGGGATGGTGGGGGGACGGCGTTGTCTCTGTGTCACGCCGCCACGGCCTGCATGTTATGTACTCACTGTAGTTCCAGTACTCTACGGCCCTGCCTGCTCTGCTTGTGCTGCACACTTCTGGAGGCCGCTTGCTTCCCTAACAACTGGCAACAAAGGGTCCATTGAAGAGAGGAGGAGAGAGGCTGTGGCCTGGGGCTTTGATGGGTAATTTGCATGCGTTTGAGGAGTGAAACCGGAGCCGCGTTAAAGGAAACAGGTGCAACTAATTACAATAACCCCCAGTCCTCTGCTCCTTCCTCTCGCTCTTTTGCTCTCTCGCTCTCTCTCTCTCGCTCTCTCTCTCTCTCTCTCTCGCTCTCTCTCTCTCTCTCTCTCTCTCTCTCTCTCTCTCGCTCTCTCGCTCTCTCTCTCTCTCTCTCTCTTTTGCTCTCTCGCTCTCTCTCTCTCTCTCTTTTGCTCGCTCTCGCTCTCTCGCTCTCTTTTGCTCTCTCTCTCTCTCTCTCTCTCTCTCTCTCTCTCTCTCTCTCTCTCTCTCTCTCTCTCTCTCTCTCTCTCTCTCTCTCTCTCTCTCTCTCTCTCTCTCTCTCTCGCTCTCTCGCTCTCGCTCGCTCTCTCGCTCTCCCTCTCTCCCTCTCTCTCTCTCGCTCTCTCGCTCTCTCTCTCTCCCTCTCTCTCTCTCTCTCTCTCTCTGCTGTCTTTCACAGAGGCTGAATGAACCCAGAGGCTGAATGAACCCAGAGGCTGAATGAACCCAGAGGCTGAATTTATTCCTCCATGCACAAGAGGGGATATTGTCCCCACCCTACATATGTTGGACAATACAGAATGGGTGCAGCAGTCTCATTCACAACCCAGACATCAAAGGCTTGAAACTGAGCCATGGGTATAGTAGGAATGAACCAGGACATGTTATCACCATGAATGAACAGTATTGAAATATATACAACACAGCTGACCTTGTCCTTTTTTCACCCTTTGACTGACGGATACGTGACTGTGACTGACTGTGACTGACGGATACGTGACTGTGACTGACGGTGACTGACGGACACGTGACTGTGGGATACGTGACGGTGACTGACGGATATGTGATTGTGACTGACGGTGACTGACGGATATGTGATTGTGACTGACGGTGACTGACGGATACGTGACTGTGACTGACGGATACGTGACTGTCACTGACGGATAGAGCTGCCCCAGTCAACTGAAAGTGCTTTTATTGTGAAGTGGAAACGTCAAGGAGCAACAACGGCTCAGCCACAAAGTGGCAGGCCGCACAGTACCGCCGAGTGCTGAAGTGCGTCTGTCCTCGGTTGGAACACTCACTACCGAGTGCCTCTGGAAGCAACATCAGCACAAGCACTTCTTCGTCGGGAGCTTAATGAATTGGGTCTCCATGGCCGAGCAGCCGCACACAAGCCTAAGATAACCATGCGCAATGCCAAGGGTCGGGCTTGAGTGAAATGTGTTCTCTGGAGTGATGAATCACTCACCATCTGGCAGAATATATATAACAACATGTAAAGTGTTGGTCCCATGTTTCATGAGCTGAAATAAAAAGATCCCAGAAATTTTCCATACGCACAAAAATCTTTTCTCTCTAACATTTTGTGCACAAATTTGTTTACACCCCCTTGTTAAGAGAGTATTTTTCCTTTGCCAAGATAATCCATCCACCTGACAGGTGTGGCATATCAAGAAGCTGATTCAACAGCATGATCATTACACAGGTGCACCTACTGTGCCGGGGACAATAAAAGGCAACTCTGAAACGTGCAGTTTTGTCACATAACACAATACCACAGATCTCTAAAATTTTGATGGAACTTTCAATTTGAATATTGACTGCAGGTATGTCCACCAGAGCTATTGCCAGAGAGTTGGATGCTAATTTCTCTACCATAAGCCGCCTCCAATGTTGTTTTAGTGAATTTGGCAGTACGTCCAACCCGGCCTTACAACCGTAGACCACGTGTAACCCCGCCAGCCCAGGACCTCCACATCCGGCTTCTTCACCTGCTGGATCGTCTGTGGACAGGAACCTGGACTGCTGATGAAACTGTGGGTTTGCACAACTGGAGAATTCCTGCACAAACTGTCGGAAACGGTCTCGGGGAAGCACATCTGTGTTCCCCGTTGTCCTCACCAGGGTCTTGACCTGACTGCAGTTCGGCGTCATAACGGACTTCAGTGGCGACAGGAACGCTGGAGAAGTGTGCTCTTCACGGATTAATCCTTGTTTTAACTATAACTATTATGGTCCTTCTGTAGCTCAGTTGGTAGAGCATGGCGCTTGTAACGCCAGGGTAGTGGGTTCGATTCCCGGGACCACCCATACGTAGAATGTATGCACACATGACTGACTGTAAGTCGCTTTGGATAAAAGCGTCTGCTAAATGGCATATATTATTATTATATTATTATTATTATAGCGGGCTGTTGGCAGAAGGCATGTATGGCGTCATACCATCATTGCCACTTAAACATCCCCAGCTTCCAATTGGCTAATTCATCCCCTCTCCTCTCCCATGTAACTATTCTCCAGGTCGTAAGAATTACCTGGTAAAATATGGGTAAAATAACATTTTAAACTGCGGGCAAGCATTTAGCTGATATCAACATTGTGAACAGAGTGCCCCATGGTGGCGGTGGGGTTATGGTGTGGGCAGGAACAAGCTACGGACAACTAAAACGTACATTTTATCAATGGCAATTCGAATGCACAGAGATACCATAAGCTACGGACAACAAACAATTGCATTTTGTTGATGGCACTTGGAATTCACAGAGATACTGTGATGAGGTCTTGAGGCCCATTGTCGCGCCATTCATCTGCTGCCATCCCCTCATGTTTCAGCACGATAATGCACGACCCCATGTCACAAGGATCTGTACACAACTACTGGAAGCTAAAATTGTTCCAGTTCTTCCATGACCTGCATACTCACCAGACATGTCACCTATTGAGCATGTTTGGGATGCTCTGGATTGACGTGTACGACAGTGTGTTTCAGTTCCTGCTAATATCCAGCAACTTCTCACAGCAAATTAAAGAGGAGTTGGGACAACATTCCACAGGCCACAATCAACAGCCTGATCAACTCTATGTGAAGGAGATGTGTCTCGCTGCATGAGGTAAATGGTTGTCACACAAGATACTGACTGGTTTTCTGATCCAGGCCCCTACCATTTTTGAAGGTGTCTGTGACCAACAGATGCATATCTGTATTCCCAGTCATGTGAAATCCATAGATTAGGGCCTAATGAACTAATTTCCATTGACTGATTTCCTTATATGGACTGTAACTGAGTAAAATCTTTGAAATTGTAGCATTTATATTGTTGGCCAGTGTAGATATCAGTTTGAGGGTTGTGTTGTGGTCATTGTGAAGGTAAAGAAAGACACCAATATTGAAATGAAATCCCCTGGATTCCCTGTGTGTCAAAGACTAAGGTCCTGGAGTCACTATAACCCCTCTCTACTAAGGTCAAACATCACAGTCACCCCTCTCTACTAAGGTCAGGCATCACAGTCACCCCTCTCTACTGAGCTCAGACGTCACAGTAACCCCTCTCTACTAAGGTCAGACATCACAGTAACCCCTCTCTACTGAGGTCAGACGTCACAGTAACCCCTGCTGCACCACAGACCCCTGATGTACCACAGACCCCTGCTGCACCACAGACCCCTGCTGCACCACAGACCCCTTCTTGAAAACCCCTGCTCTACCACAGACCCCTGCTTGAATAACCCTGCTGTACCACAGACCCCTGCTGCACCACAGACACCTGCTGCACCACAGACCTCTGATGTACCACAGACCCCTGATGTACCACAGACCCCTGATGTACCACAGACCCCTGATGTACCACAGACCCCTGCTGCACCACAGACCCCTGATGTACCACAGACCCCTGCTGCACCACAGACCTCTGATGTACCACAGACCCCTGCTGCACCACAGACCACTGATGTACCACAGACCCCTGATGTACCACAGACCCCTGCTGCACCACAGACCCCTGCTGCACCACAGACCCCTGCTGCACCACAGACCCCTTCTTGAAAACCCCTGCTCTACCACAGACCCCTGCTTGAATAACCCTGCTGTACCACAGACCCCTGCTGCACCACAGACACCTGCTGCACCACAGACCTCTGATGTACCACAGACCCCTGCTGCACCACAGACCCCTGATGTACCACAGACCCCTGATGTACCACAGACCCCTGCTGCACCACAGACCCCTGATGTACCACAGACCCCTGCTGCACCACAGACCTCTGATGTACCACAGACCCCTGCTGCACCACAGACCACTGATGTACCACAGACCCCTGATGTACCACAGACCCCTGCTGCACCACAGACCCCTGATGTACCACAGACCCCTGCTCTACCACAGACCCCTGCTTGAATAACCCTGCTGCACCACAGACCCCTGATGTACCACAGACCCCTGCTGCACCAAAGACCCCTGATGTACCACAGACCCCTGCTCTACCACAGACCCCTGCTTGAATAACCCTGCTGCACCACAGACCCCTGCTGCACCACAGACCCCTGCTGCACCACAGACCCCTGCTGTACCACAGACCCCTGCTTGAATAATCCTGCTGCACCCCAGACCCCTGCTGCACCACAGACCCCTGCTGCACCACAGACCCCTGATGTACCACAGACCCCTGCTTGAATAACCCTGCTGCACCACAGACCCCGGATGTACCACAGACCCCTGATGTACCACAGACCCCTGCTTGAATAACCCTGCTGCACCACAGACCCCTGATGTACCACAGACCCCTGATGTACCACAGACCCCTGCTTGAATAACCCTGTTGTACCACAGACCCCTGCAGTACCACAGACACCTGCTGTACCACAGACCCCTGCTTGAACATCCCTGCAGTACCACAGACCCCTGCTTGAATAATCCTGCTGTACCACAGACCCCTGCTGCACCACAGACCCCTGATGTACCACAGACCCCTGCTTGAATAACCCTGCTGTACCACAGACCCCTGCTGCACCACAGACCCCTGATGCACCACAGACCCCTGATGTACCACAGACCCTGCTGCACCACAGACCCCTGATGTACCACAGACCCCTGCTGCACCACAGACCCCTGCTGCACCACAGACCCCTGCTGCACCACAGACCCCTGCTTGAATAACCCTGCTGCACCACAGACCCCTGCTGCACCACAGACCCCTGCTGCACCACAGAACCCTGCTGCACCACAGACCCCTGCTTGAATAACCCTGCTGCACCACAGACCCCTGCTTGAATAACCCTGCTGTACCACAGACCCCTGCTGCACCACAGACCCCTGATGTACCACAGACCCCTGCTTGAACATCCCTGCAGTACCACAGACCCCTGCAGTACCACAGACACCTGCTGTACCACAGACACCTGCTTGAATAATCCTGTTGTACCACAGACCCCTGCTTGAACATCCCTGCAGTACCACAGACCCCTGCTTGAACATCCCTGCAGTACCACAGACCCCTGATGCACCACAGACCCCTGATGCACCACAGACCCCTGATGTACCACAGACCCCTGATGTACCACAGACCCCTGCTGTACCACATACCCCTGCTGCACCACAGACCCCTGCTGCACCACAGACCCCTGCTGCACCACAGACCCCTGCTGCACCACAGACCCCTGCTGCACCACAGACCCCTGCTGCACCACAGACCCCTGCTGTACCACAGACCCCTGCTGCACCACAGACCCCTGCTGCACCACAGACCCCTGCTGCACCACAGACCCCTGCTTGAATAAACCTGCTGCACCACAGACCCCTGCTGCACCACAGACCCCTGCTACACCACAGACCCCTGATGTACCACAGACCCCTGCTTGAATAACCCTGCTGTACCACAGACCCCTGCTGCACCACAGACCCCTGCTGCACCACAGACCCCTGCTGCACCACAGACCCCTGATGCACCACAGACCCCTGATGCACCACAGACCCCTGATGTACCACAGACCCCTGCTGCACCACAGACCCCTGATGTACCACAGACCCTGCTGCACCACAGACCCCTGCTGCACCACAGACCCCTGCTGCACCACAGACCCCTGCTCTACCACAGACCCCTGCTTGAATAACCCTGCTGCACCACAGACCCCTGATGTACCACAGACCCCTGCTGCACCAAAGACCCCTGATGTACCACAGACCCCTGCTCTACTACAGACCCCTGCTTGAATAACCCTGCTGCACCACAGACCCCTGCTGCACCACAGACCCCTGCTGCACCACAGACCCCTGCTGTACCACAGACCCCTGCTTGAATAATCCTGCTGCACCCCAGACCCCTGCTGCACCACAGACCCCTGCTGCACCACAGACCCCTGATGTACCACAGACCCCTGCTTGAATAACCCTGCTGCACCACAGACCCCGGATGTACCACAGACCCCTGATGTACCACAGACCCCTGCTTGAATAACCCTGCTGCACCACAGACCCCTGATGTACCACAGACCCCTGATGTACCACAGACCCCTGCTTGAATAACCCTGTTGTACCACAGACCCCTGCAGTACCACAGACACCTGCTGTACCACAGACCCCTGCTTGAACATCCCTGCAGTACCACAGACCCCTGCTTGAATAATCCTGCTGTACCACAGACCCCTGCTGCACCACAGACCCCTGATGTACCACAGACCCCTGCTTGAATAACCCTGCTGTACCACAGACCCCTGCTGCACCACAGACCCCTGATGCACCACAGACCCCTGATGTACCACAGACCCCTGCTGCACCACAGACCCCTGATGTACCACAGACCCCTGCTGCACCACAGACCCCTGCTGCACCACAGACCCCTGCTGCACCACAGACCCCTGCTTGAATAACCCTGCTGCACCACAGACCCCTGCTGCACCACAGACCCCTGCTGCACCACAGAACCCTGCTGCACCACAGACCCCTGCTTGAATAACCCTGCTGCACCACAGACCCCTGCTTGAATAACCCTGCTGTACCACAGACCCCTGCTGCACCACAGACCCCTGATGTACCACAGACCCCTGCTTGAACATCCCTGCAGTACCACAGACCCCTGCAGTACCACAGACACCTGCTGTACCACAGACACCTGCTTGAATAATCCTGTTGTACCACAGACCCCTGCTTGAACATCCCTGCAGTACCACAGACCCCTGCTTGAACATCCCTGCAGTACCACAGACCCCTGATGCACCACAGACCCTGATGCACCACAGACCCCTGATGTACCACAGACCCCTGATGTACCACAGACCCCTGCTGTACCACATACCCCTGCTGCACCACAGACCCCTGCTGCACCACAGACCCCTGCTGCACCACAGACCCCTGCTGCACCACAGACCCCTGCTGCACCACAGACCCCTGCTGCACCACAGACCCCTGCTGTACCACAGACCCCTGCTGCACCACAGACCCCTGCTGCACCACAGACCCCTGCTGCACCACAGACCCCTGCTTGAATAAACCTGCTGCACCACAGACCCCTGCTTGAATAACCCTGCTGTACCACAGACCCCTGCTGCACCACAGACCCCTGATGCACCACAGACCCCTGATGTACCACAGACCCCTGCTGCACCACAGACCCCTGATGTACCACAGACCCCTGCTGCACCACAGACCCCTGCTGCACCACAGACCCCTGCTGCACCACAGACCCCTGCTTGAATAACCCTGCTGCACCACAGACCCCTGCTGCACCACAGACCCCTGCTGCACCACAGAACCCTGCTGCACCACAGACCCCTGCTTGAATAACCCTGCTGCACCACAGACCCCTGTTTGAATAACCCTGCTGTACCACAGACCCCTGCTGCACCACAGACCCCTGATGTACCACAGACCCCTGCTTGAACATCCCTGCAGTACCACAGACCCCTGCAGTACCACAGACACCTGCTGTACCACAGACACCTGCTTGAATAATCCTGTTGTACCACAGACCCTGCTTGAACATCCCTGCAGTACCACAGACCCCTGCTTGAACATCCCTGCAGTACCACAGACCCCTGATGCACCACAGACCCCTGATGCACCACAGACCCCTGATGTACCACAGACCCCTGATGTACCACAGACCCCTGCTGTACCACATACCCCTGCTGCACCACAGACCCCTGCTGCACCACAGACCCCTGCTGCACCACAGACCCCTGCTGCACCACAGACCCCTGCTGCACCACAGACCCCTGCTGTACCACAGACCCCTGCTGCACCACAGACCCTGCTGCACCACAGACCCCTGCTGCACCACAGACCCCTGCTTGAATAAACCTGCTGCACCACAGACCCCTGCTGCACCACAGACCCCTGCTACACCACAGACCCCTGATGTACCACAGACCCCTGCTTGAATAACCCTGCTGTACCACAGACCCCTGCTGCACCACAGACCCCTGCTGCACCACAGACCCCTGCTGCACCACAGACCCCTGATGCACCACAGACCCCTGATGCACCACAGACCCCTGATGTACCACAGACCCCTGCTGCACCACAGACCCCTGATGTACCACAGACCCCTGCTGCACCACAGACCCCTGCTGCACCACAGACCCCTGCTGCACCACAGACCCCTGCTGCACCACAGACCCCTGCTTGAATAACCCTGCTGTACCACAGACCCCTGCTGCACCACAGACCCCGCTGCACCACAGACCCCTGCTGCACCACAGACCCCTGCTGCACCACAGAACCCTGCTTGAATAACCCTGCTGCACCACAGACCCCTGCTTGAATAACCCTGCTGTACCACAGACCCCTGCTGCACCACAGACCCCTGATGTACCACAGACCCCTGCTTGAACATCCCTGCAGTACCACAGACCCCTGCAGTACCACAGACACCTGCTGTACCACAGACCCCTGCTCTACCACAGACCCCTGCTTGAATAACCCTGCTGCACCACAGACCCCTGCTGCACCACAGACCCCTGCTGCACCACAGACCCCTGCTGTACCACAGACCCCTGCTTGAATAATCCTGCTGCACCCCAGACCCCTGATGTACCACAGACCCCTGCTGCACCACAGACCCCTGATGTACCACAGACCCCTGCTTGAATAACCCTGCTGCACCACAGACCCCTGCTGCACCACAGACCCCGGATGTACCACAGACCCCTGATGTACCACAGACCCCTGCTGCACCACAGACCCCTGCTGCACCACAGACCCCTGCTGTACCACAGACCCCTGCTGCACCACAGACCCCTGATGTACCACAGACCCCTGATGTACCACAGACCCCTGATGTACCACAGACCCCTGCTTGAATAACCCTGCTGCACCACAGACCCCTGATGTACCACAGACCCCTGATGTACCACAGACCCCTGCTTGAATAACCCTGTTGTACCACAGACCCCTGCAGTACCACAGACACCTGCTGTACCACAGACCCCTGCTTGAACATCCCTGCAGTACCACAGACCCCTGCTTGAATAATCCTGCTGTACCACAGACCCCTGCTGCACCACAGACCCCTGATGTACCACAGACCCCTGCTTGAATAACCCTGCTGTACCACAGACCCCTGCTGCACCACAGACCCCTGATGCACCACAGACCCCTGATGTACCACAGACCCCTGCTGCACCACAGACCCCTGATGTACCACAGACCCCTGCTGCACCACAGACCCCTGCTGCACCACAGACCCCTGCTGCACCACAGACCCCTGCTTGAATAACCCTGCTGTACCACAGACCCCTGCTGCACCACAGACCCCTGCTGCACCACAGACCCCTGCTTGAATTACCCTGCTGCACCACAGACCCCTGCTGCACCACAGACCCCTGATGTACCACAGACCCCTGCTGCACCACAGACCCCTGCTGCACCACAGACCCCTGCTGCACCACAGACCCCTGCTTGAATAACCCTGCTGCACCACAGACCCCTGCTGCACCACAGACCCCTGCTGCACCACAGAACCCTGCTGCACCACAGACCCCTGCTTGAATAACCCTGCTGCACCACAGACCCATGCTTGAATAACCCTGCTGTACCACAGACCCCTGCTGCACCACAGACCCCTGATGTACCACAGACCCCTGCTTGAACATCCCTGCAGTACCACAGACCCCTGCAGTACCACAGACACCTGCTGTACCACAGACACCTGCTTGAATAATCCTGTTGTACCACAGACCCCTGCTTGAACATCCCTGCAGTACCACAGACCCCTGCTTGAACATCCCTGCAGTACCACAGACCCCTGATGCACCACAGACCCCTGATGCACCACAGACCCCTGATGTACCACAGACCCCTGATGTACCACAGACCCCTGCTGCACCACAGACCCCTGCTGCACCACAGACCCCTGCTGCACCACAGACCCCTGCTGCACCACAGACCCCTGCTGTACCACAGACCCCTGCTGCACCACAGACCCCTGCTGCACCACAGACCCCTGCTTGAATAACCCTGCTGTACCACAGACCCCTGCTGCACCACAGACCCCTGCTGCACCACAGACCCCTGCTGCATCACAGACCCCTGCTTGAATAAACCTGCTGCACCACAGACCCCTGCTGCACCACAGACCCCTGCTGCACCACAGACCCCTGATGTACCACAGACCCCTGCTTGAATAACCCTGCTGTACCACAGACCCCTGCTGCACCACAGACCCCTGCTGCACCACAGACCCCTGCTGCACCACAGACCCCTGCTGCACCACAGACCCCTGCTGCACCACAGACCCCTGATGCACCACAGACCCCTGATGCACCACAGACCCCTGATGTACCACAGACCCCTGCTGCACCACAGACCCCTGATGTACCACAGACCCCTGCTGCACCACAGACCCCTGCTGCACCACAGACCCCTGCTGCACCACAGACCCCTGCTGCACCACAGACCCCTGCTTGAATAACCCTGCTGTACCACAGACCCCTGCTGCACCACAGACCCCTGATGCACCACAGACCCCTGATGCACCACAGACCCCTGATGTACCACAGACCCCTGCTGCACCACAGACCCCTGATGTACCACAGACCCCTGCTGCACCACAGACCCCTGCTGCACCACAGACCCCTGCTGCACCACAGACCCCTGCTTGAATAACCCTGCTGTACCACAGACCCCCGCTGCACCACAGACCCCTGCTGCACCACAGACCCCTGCTGCACCACAGAACCCTGCTTGAATAACCCTGCTGCACCACAGACCCATGCTTGAATACCCCTGCTGCACCACAGACCCCTGCTGCACCACAGACCCCTGATGTACCACAGACCCCTGCTTGAACATCCCTGCAGTACCACAGACCCCTGCAGTACCACAGACACCTGCTGTACCACAGACCCCTGCTCTACCACAGACCCCTGCTTGAATAACCCTGCTGCACCACAGACCCCTGCTGCACCACAGACCCCTGCTGCACCACAGACCCCTGCTGTACCACAGACCCCTGCTTGAATAATCCTGCTGCACCCCAGACCCCTGATGTACCACAGACCCCTGCTGCACCACAGACCCCTGATGTACCACAGACCCCTGCTTGAATAACCCTGCTGCACCACAGACCCCTGCTGCACCACAGACCCCGGATGTACCACAGACCCCTGATGTACCACAGACCCCTGCTGCACCACAGACCCCTGCTGCACCACAGACCCCTGCTGTACCACAGACCCCTGCTGCACCACAGACCCCTGATGTACCACAGACCCCTGATGTACCACAGACCCCTGATGTACCACAGACCCTGCTTGAATAACCCTGCTGCACCACAGACCCCTGATGTACCACAGACCCCTGATGTACCACAGACCCCTGCTTGAATAACCCTGTTGTACCACAGACCCCTGCAGTACCACAGACACCTGCTGTACCACAGACCCCTGCTTGAACATCCCTGCAGTACCACAGACCCCTGCTTGAATAATCCTGCTGTACCACAGACCCCTGCTGCACCACAGACCCCTGATGTACCACAGACCCCTGCTTGAATAACCCTGCTGTACCACAGACCCCTGCTGCACCACAGACCCCTGCGGCACAACAGACCCCTGATGTACCACAGACCCCTGATGCACCACAGACCCCTGATGCACCACAGACCCCTGATGTACCACAGACCCCTGCTGCACCACAGACCCCTGCTGTACCACGTACCCCTGCTGCACCACAGACCCCTGCTGCACCACAGACCCCTGCTGCACCACAGACCCCTGCTGCACCACAGACCCCTGCTGCACCACAGACCCCTGCTGCACCACAGACCCCTGCTGCACCACAGACCCCTGCTGCACCACAGACCCCTGCTTGAATAACCCTGCTGTACCACAGACCCCTGCTGCACCACAGACCCCTGCTGCACCACAGACCCCTGCTTGAATAACCCTGCTGCACCACAGACCCCTGATGCACCACAGACCCCTGCTGCACCACAGACCCCTGATGTACCACAGACCCCTGCTGCACCACAGACCCCTGCTGCACCACAGACCCCTGCTTGAACATCCCTGCAGTACCACAGACCCCTGCTTGAACATCCCTGCAGTACCACAGACACCTGCTGTACCACAGACCCCTGATGCACCACAGACCCCTGATGTACCACAGAGCCCTGCTGCACCACATACCCCTGCTGCACCACAGACCCCTGCTTGAACATCCCTGCAGTACCACAGACACCTGCTGTACCACAGACCCCTGCTTGAACATCCCTGCTGTACCACAGACCCCTGCTTGAATAACCCTGTTGTACCACAGACCCCTTCTTGAACAACCCTGCTGTAAACGACACGGCAGGTATTGACTTACACCTACAATGGGTCTAGCAGTTAAAGAACACAGGGGTAGAGTACATGTGTTGTGCCACGGAGAGTCACCCGAGACAGAACCTGACACCCTTGTCCTTTTTCGGTTGCTGTAAATCACACCTCTCTGACATGGAAAGAGGAGAGAGTCTAGAGGCCTGGGTCAAAGGGCAACGTTGGCTTGGGGGTGCGGTCAGTGAAGTAGCCACAATCCCCTTTTTTTGTCTGTAATCCAAGACTGTAGTCATTTGCCCATATCGTGGACTGACTGATACATAATGATTCAGTTACGATATTGTGGCGTGTGTAAATTATGAATACAATTACGACAGACGGTCTTAATGAAGTAGAACTGCAAGATAACATTTTCACAGCTTGAAAGCTACATCAATGAACCAATTCTTCTGAGTCAGCTCTTCTTCTATCCAAAAGCAAACCATGTGGTGTGGGGATTGACAGAGAGAGAGACAGTACATGTGTTGTGGGGTTAGAGAGAGAGAGAGAGACAGTACATGTGTTGTGGGGTTAGACAGTGAGAGAGAGAGAGAGAGAGAACATGTGTTGTGGGGTTAGACAGTGAGAGAGAGAGAGAGAGAGAGAGAGAACATGTGTTGTGGGGTGAGAGAGAGAGAGAGAGAGAGAGAGAGAGAGAGAGAGAGAGAGAGAGAGAGAGAGAGAGAGAGAGAGAGAGAGAGAGAGAGAGAGAGAGAGAGAGAGAGAGAGAGAACATGTGTTGTGGGGTTAGAGAGAGAGAGAGAGAGAACATGTGTTGGAGAGAGAGAGAGAGAGAGAGAGAGAGAGAGAGAGAGAGAGAGAGAGAGAGAGAGAGAGAGAGAGAGAGAGAGAGAGAGAGAGAGAGAGAGAGAGAGAGAGAGAGAGAGAGAGAGAGAGAGAGAGAGAGAGACCATACAGTGCATTCGGATCCCTTTTCCATATGTTATAACGTATAGCCTTTTTCTGAATTGTATTAAATGAAATATGTTCCTCATCATTCTACACACAATACCCCATAATGACAAAGCGAAAACAGGTTTAGACATTTTTGCAAATGTATAGTAAATAAAAAAAAAGATGAATACCTTATTTACATAAGTATTCAGACCCTTTGCTGTGCGACTGTCAAGGCTTTCTTCCGTTGAAGGAGAGGCGGACCAAAACGCAGCGTGGTTGAAGTTCATAGTTCTTTAATAAGATACACTTAACATGAACAAACTACAACACAATAAACGTGAAAACCGAAAACAGTCCCGTGTGGCACAAACACTGACACAGGAAACAATAACCCACAAAATACCCAAAGAACATGGCTGCCCAAATATGGCTCCCAATCAGAGACCTAAACACCTGCCTCTAATTGAGAACCAATCTAGACAACCATAGACCAACATAAACACCTAGATGGAAACAACCCCATACATCTACAACAAAAAAACCTAGACAGTCCAAACACCCTAGACAAGACCAAAACACATAAATCACACATGTCACACCCTGGCCTAACCAACATAATAAAGTAAAACAAGGATAACGAAGGCCAGGGCGTGACAGAGACTCTAAATTGAGCTCAGGTGCATCCTTGAGATGTTTCTACAACTTAATTGGAGTCCATCTGTGGAAATGAAATTGATTGGACATGATTTGGAAAGGCACACACCACAGCTGACTGTGCATGTCAGAGCATAAACAAAGCCATGACGTCGAAGGAGACTGGCTTTTGTTAAGCCACAGATCTGGGGAAGGGTATCAAAACATATTGCATTGCAGCATTGAAGGTCCCAAAGAACAGAGTGGCCTCCGTCATTCTCAAATGGAAGAAGTTTGGAACCACCAACACTCTTCCTAGAGCTGGCCGCCCGGCCAAACTGAGCCATCGGGGTAGAAGGGCCTTGGTCAGGGAGGTGACCAAGAACCCGATGGTCACTCTGACAGAGCCCGAGAGTTCCTCTATGGAGAAGGGAGAACCTTCCAGAAGGACAACCATCTCTGCAGCACTCCACCAATCAGGACTTTATGGTAGAATGGCCAGACGGAAGCCACTCCTCAGTAAAAGGCAGATGACAGCCCGCTTAGACATTGCCAAAAGGCTCCTAAAGGACTCTGACCATGAGAAACAAGATTCTCTGGTTTGATGACACCAAAATTGAACTCTTTGGCCATAATGCCAAGTGTCACGTCTGGAGGAAACCTGGCACCATCCCTACGGTGAAGCATGGTGGTGGCAGCATCATGCTGTGGGGATGATTTTCAGCAGCAGGGACTGGGAGACTTGTCAGGATCGAGGGAACGATGAATGGAGAAAAGTATAGAGAGATCCTTGATGAAAACCTGCTCCAGAAGGCTCATGACCTCAGACTGGGGCGAAGGCTCACCTTCCAACAGGACAACAACCCTGATCACACAGCCAAGACAACACAGGAGTGGTTTTGGGTCAAGTCTTTGAATGTCCTTGTGCGGTCCAGCCAGAGCCCAGGCTTGAACCTGATCGAACATCTCTGGAGAGACCTGAAAATAGCTGTGCAGCAACGCTCCCCATCCAACTTGACAGAGCTTTAGAGGATCTGCAGAGAAGAATGGTAGAATCTCCCCAAATACAGGTGTGCTAAGCTTGTAGCGTCATACCCAAGAAGACTTGAGGTTGTAATCGCTGCAAAAGCTGCTTCAATAAAGTACTGAGTAAAGGGTCCGAATACTTATGTAAATATGATATGTCCGTTTTTTTTATTTGAATACATTTGGGGTATTGTGTGTAGATTGCTGAGGGAAAATTGTTGAGCCATTTTACTGCGTTTTAGTTCATATAGGGATTACACGTGGGCTGCGGTTTTAAGGCCGGTTGGACGTACTGCCAAATTCTCTAAAATGACATTGGAGGCCGCTTATGGTAGAGAAATTGGCATTCAATTATCTGGCAGCAGCTCCGGTGGACATTCCTGCAGTTAATATTCCAATTGTACGTTTCCTCAAAATTTGAGACATCTGTGGCATTGTGTTGTGTGACAAAACTGCCCATTTTAGATTGGACTTTTATTGTCCCCAACACAAGGTGCTCCTGTGTAATGATCATGCTGATTAATCAGCTTCTTGATATGCCACACTTGTCAGGTGGATGGACTATCTTGGCAAAGGAGAAATGCTAACTAGCATGGATGTAATCACATTTGTGCACAACATTTGAAAGAAGTAAGCTTTTTGTGCATATTGAATATTTCTGTGATATTTTTAGTTCAGCTAATGAATCATGGGACCAACACTTTACATGTTTTATATTTTTGTTCGGTATAGTTGTCTCTTTGATGGACAGATGGTCAAATCAAATGTATTTACATCAGCTGATATCTCAAAGTGCTGTACAGAAACCCAGCCTAAACCACCAAACAGCAAGCAATGCAGGTGTAGAAGCACGGTGGCTAGGAAAAACTCCCTAGAAAGGCCAAAACCTAGGAAGAAACCTAGAGAGGAACCAGGTTATGAGGGGTAGCCAGTCCTCTTCTGGCTGTGCCGGGTAGAGATTATATAAGAACATGGCCAAGATGTTCAAATGACCAGCAGGGTCAAATAATAATAATCACAGTAGTTGTCGAGGATGCAGCAAGTCAGCACCTCAGGAGTAAATGTCAGTTGGCTTTTCATAGCCGATCGTTTAAGAGTATCTCTACCGCTCCTGCTGTCTCTAGAGAGTTGAAAACAGCAGGTCTGTTTTCGTAAACAAGTCTGCAAGTTGTCAATCCCCTGATTGACTGAGGATGTCCAGGCCGTCTAGTTGTCTCTTTGATGGACAGATTGTCCCCTGATTGAACCAGGCCATCTAGTTGTCTCTTTGATGGACAGATTGTCCCCTGATTGAACCAGGCCATCTAGTTGTCTCTTTGATGGACAGATTGTACCCTGATTGAACCAGGCCATCTAGTTGTCTCTTTGATGGACAGATTGTCCCCTGATTGAACTGGGCCATCTAGTTGTCTCTTTGATGGACAGATTGTCCCCTGATTGAACCAGGCCATCTAGTTGTCTCTTTGATGGACAGATTGTCCCCTGATTGAACCAGGACATCTAGTTGTCTCTTTCATGGACAGATTGTCCCCTGATTGTACCGGGCCATCTAGTTGGCTCTTTGATGGACAGATTGTACCCTGATTGAACCAAGACATCTAGTTGGCTCTTTCATGGACAGATTGTCCCCTGATTGACTGAGGATGTCCATAGAAACAATCCTGTTCACTCTCTCTGTTGTCTCTATTGTGTTGTGTTTACAATTCCTGTCCTTGAATATTCATTATTATGCCACTTGAATATTCATATACTGTACCATAATATGTCATGTAAGCCTACACATACAGTGGGGCAACAAAAGTATTTAGTCAGCTACCAATTATGCAAGTTCTCCCACTTAAAAAGACGAGAGAGGCCTGTAATTTTCATCATAGGTACACTTCAACTATGACAGACAAAATGAGAGAAAAAAAATCCAGAAAATTACATTGTAGATTTTGTATGAATTTATTTGCCAATTATGGTGGAAAATAAGTATTTGGTCAGTAACAAACAAGCAAGATATCTGGCTCTCACAGACCTGTAACTTCTTCTTTAAGAGGCTCCTCTGTCCTCCACTTGTTACCTGTATTAATGACACCTGTTTTAACTTGTTATCAGTATAAAAGACACCTGCCCACAACATCAAACAGTCACACTCCAAACTCCACTATGGCCAAGACCAAAGGGCTGTCAAAGGACACCAGAAACAAAATTGTAGATCTGCACCAGGCTGGGAAGACTGAATCTGCAATAGGTAAGCAGCTTGGTTTGAAGAAATCAACTGTGGGAGCAATTATTAGGAAATGGAAGACATACAAGACCACTGATAATCTCCCTCGATCTGGGGCTCCACGCAAGATCTCACCCCCTGGGGTCAAAATGATCACAAGAATGGTGAGCAAAAATCCCAGAACCATACATGAATGACCTGCAGAGAGCTGGGGCCAAAGTAACAAAGCCTACCATCAGTAATACACTACGCCACCAGGGACTCAAATCCTGCAGTGCCAGACGTGTCCCCCTGCTTAAGCCAGTACATGTCCAGGCCCATCTGAAGTTTGCTAGAGAGCATTTGGATGATCCAGAAGAAAATTGGGAGAATGTCATATGGTCAGATGAAACCAAAATATAAGTTTTTGGTAAAAACTCAACTCGTCGTGTTTGGAGGACAAAGAATGCTGAGTTGCATCCAAAGAACACCATACCTACTGTGAAGCATGGGGGTGGAAACATCATGCTTCGGGGGTGTTTTTCGGCAAAGGGACCAGGACGACTGATCCGTGAAAAGGAAAGAATGAATGGGGCCATGTATCGTGAGATTTTGAGTGAAAACCTCCTTCCATCAGCAAGGGCATTGAAGATGAAACGTGGCTGGGTCTTTCAGCATGACAATGATCCCAAACACACCGCCCGGGCAACGAAGGAGTGGCTTCGTAAGAAGCATTTCAAGTTCCTGGACTGGCCTAGCCAGTCTCCAGATCTCAACCCCCATAGAAAATCTTTGGAGGGAGTTGAAAGTCCGTGTTGCCCAGCAACAGTCCCAAAACATCACTGCTCTAGAGGAGATCTGCATGAAGGAATTGGCCAAAATACCAGCAACAGTGTGTGAAAATCTTGTGAAGACTTATAGAAAACGTTTGACCTCTGTCATTGCCAACACAGGGTATATAACAAAGTATTGAGATAAACTTTTGTTATTGACCAAATACTTATTTTCCACCATAATTTGCAAATAAATTCATAAAAAAATCCTACAATGTGATTTTCTGGATTTTTCTTCTCATTTTGTCCGTCATAGTTGAAGTGTACCTATGATAAAGAATTACAGGCCTCTCTCATCTTTTTAAGTGGGAGAACTTGCACAATTGGTGGCTGACTAAATACTTTTTTTGCCCCACTGTAAATACTCTGTTGATTTGATCCAGTCTATTTGATTTGTTTGTTTAATGATTGTGGAAACCTTTCTGTTTCATTGGATTCAGATGGGCACTTAGAGAGAAGCTCCCTGCCCACCCGGACAGACAACCCATAACACATTCCTCAGCTTCTGCTTCATGCAGTGTGCAATATCCTCTCCTAACTGCCTCCCTCCTAATAAAATAGATTAGTTGAAACTCTGAGAGGAGAGCGAAACTCCCCCCCCACCCCCCACCCCCCCACCACACCCCCAACAAAACCATTATTAGTTCAATATGAATTAGGTCAAAGAGATTGCATAGCTACATCTGCAACTAATACAGGGCTGGGTGTGAGTAGAGTACAAGGAAGATTGTGTTCCTCTAATGTGTTTTAAAAAACCTCCAGGCCCCGCTCTCTTGGAGTTTAGGGTTACATTAAATATGGAGCTTGATGACATTACTTAGCTGTGTAACATTTCTCATATGGGCTCAGCAGTTTTGAAAGAGTAATTTTGGGATGAAACAACCAGTGTCCTTGTTATGTTGGCTGGCGGACATCTTTGATTTCAGAGCTGTGGTCGTTCCACGCATCTTCTGATATTCTAGGTTTTTTTTTCTTCCCCGGGACGTAGTGTCTGACAGGGACATGAATCGTGTGTTCTCTTTGCGGAGTCTTCCTGTCCTCTCTGTAAAGCGCTGACTCTTCCCGAAGGTCTAGTCCAAATGTGGATAAAGAACACATTATTTAAGGTTCTGGTTAGGAGACAAACAGGGAAACTCATTCTCCGGCTACCACTACAGGACAGCCGCCCTCTGCTCTCATCTTAATGAAAGCTTTATTACATTTACATTTAAGTCATTTAGCAGACGCTCTTATCCAGAGCGACTTACAAATTGGTGCATTCACCTTATGACATCCAGTGGAACAGCCACTTTACAATAGTGCATCTAAATCTTTTAAGGGGGGTGAGAAGGATTACTTTATCCTATCCTAGGTATTCCTTAAAGAGGTGGGGTTTCAGGTGTCTCCGGAAGGTGGTGATTGACTCCGCTGTCCTGGCGTCGTGAGGGAGTTTATCTTATTTAACAAGATGGGAAAACTCCCAGAGTCAATCAAGAAGGACCCTGTTCCCAAAATCCCCTGTGGATTACAACAGGCTAGCAGCCCTAATACAGAACGCACCAAGGAAAAAACGCAACACGATGTTGTGAGGATAAATAAGTAATTTAGCTCTTCAAAGCCAACTTTATTTGTCACATGCGCCGAATGCAACAAGTCAGTGAAATACAGTGAAATGCTTTACTTACAAGCCCTTTAATTAACCAACAGTGAAGTTCAAGAGGAGTATTTACCAAATAAATTAATGTAAAAAAGAATAAAAACTAAGACAATAACAATAACGGGGCTATATACAGGGGGTACCGGTACCGAGTCAGTGTGGGGGGTTAGAGGTCATTTCTACATGTACGTAGGGGTGAAGTGACCATGCATAGATAACAAACAGCGAGTAACAGCAGTGTACAAACAAATGGAGGGGAGTGAAGGGTGTCAATGTAAATAGTCCGGTGGCCATTTTGATTAATTGTTCAGCAGTCTTATGGCTCGCCCCCCCTTTCCAAATAATTCCCTAATTTCTAGACGAGCTGAGTCTGGTAATGAATGGTGTGGCTGTTGAACAACTTGAGACTAAATTACTTGGCGTTACCTTAGATTGTAAACTGTCACGGTCAAAACATATAGATTTTTTCCCCTAACTTCAGGAAACACTCTAGTGGTTGGAGGACTAAATCCCCTCGAACTCAACATTTAAGTGGACTGGAAAATAACGGTAAGTTTTGCAACTAAAAGCACCCTTCTAGCTAGCTGACAACCAATTTTTTATTGCAATTTATATAAGTACATTTTTTTTAAAGTACCATGTATACACATTTTGTAGGACACAATGTATATTGTAAAATTCGACTGTGCGACATACCACACATCATTTAATATCCAACGTTTTAGCTCTGAAATATACGGATTTGCTAATGTTGCTAGCTTGGTTTGCTAAATGTTGATATAACTGCTAAGTAAGCAAAAAGGAAATAAATTGTAAGAGTTAAATAATACCTATCATGAAAACAACTGAATATTTGTCATTCGTTACCATATCAAAATTGGAGTCCTCTGACAGGGGCGTTTTGCACAATCTGCAAAAATGTATTTTGAACTTTGAACTATGCACATTTTGACACCTATCACTGTAGACTGTGTTTCACCTTCCAACAACTACATAGTAGTATTTAGGCAGACGTTACAATGTCTGCATCAATATTAAACTCATTGGGACACCTCATTTTCATTACAAGACAAGACAAACCTGGGAACACTTTCAGTTATTGTGAAAAATGTCACCATCACCTTTCAATGTCTTAACTCTGTAAATGTAAATGTTTATACATATTCAGAATGAGTTATCTTTCTAAAATGTGTATATTGTGTCAAGTTATTTAGCAACATGTATTTAACACCACAGAATGGAGAAAGTCAAGAGGAAGCAGTGGAGTCAGATGGACCTGTTCCATGTCACGGAGAACTGCGGGGCTATCCGCCAGGCTGCCACGGTTAGTCAGGTGGACATGTTCCATGTCACGGAGAACTGCGGGGCAAGGATGGCTATCCGCCAGGCTGCCACGGAGAACTGCAGGGCTATCCGCCAGGCTGCCACGGTTAGTCAGGTGGACCTGTTCCATGTCACGGAGAACTGCAGGGCAAGGATGGCTATCCGCCAGGCTGCCACGGAGAACTGCAGGGCTATCCGCCAGGCTGCCACGGTTAGTCAGGTGGACATGTTCCATGTCACGGAGAACTGCGGGGCAAGGATGGCTATCCGCCAGGCTGCCACGGTTAGTCAGGTGGACCTGTTCCATGCCACGGAGAACTGCAGGGCTATCCGCCAGGCTGCCAAGGTTAGTCAGGTGGACCTGTTCCATGTCACGGAGAACTGCGGGGCAGGGATGGCTATCCTCCAGGATGCCAAGGTTAGTCAGGTGGACATGTTCCATGCCACGGAGAACTGCGGGGCAAGGATGGCTATCCTCCAGGATGCCAAGGTTAGTCAGGTGGACCTGTTCCATGCCACGGAGAACTGCGGGGCAAGGATGGCTATCCTCCAGGTTGCCAAGGTTAGGCATCTTTTTTTTGTTTAGGAGATTACCACGTGTATGTGAATTTTATCTACTAACAGTAACAGTTTTATTTTCTTATCTACCAAGGTGCATGGTGTACCTCGGCAGACGTTGGCAGACTGGCTGAATGACCCGGGTGACCCCATGGTTGTAGCAGTGGACCATACACATTGCTTGCACCACAGGATGCAAATTCGCTGGTGTAGTGCTGTATCTACTGCGCCAGCCATTGGTTTTCCCCTCCACCAGACAGAGGCTGACGAAATACGCTGACAAAATATGCAGGTATTTGGTGTTTCTGTATGTAGAATGCAGGACTGACTGTTCTCAATGTGTGTGATGTAAATGTGGATGTGTATGGTGATGCCAAACCAAACTGTTTATCCTGGATGGACAATTTTATATTTTATTCTATTGTAGGCTTCGGCACCCAGGGAATACAATCCCACCACTGGGGAAGAGGTGGTGGGAAATGTGAGGCACAAGAACCTGAGCATGAGGAGGCCGGACACCCTGGACACGGGGAGAGCTGAGTGTGCCACACGACCGACGATGGACACCTTTACTTCTTATGAGAAGCACTTGAAGGAGTTGTGGTTTGAGGGAGAAACCCAGAGAAATCTATAACTGCAATGAGTTTGGGTTTCGTAGCTGACCAGAGCAGGCGCAAAGTGCTGGCTCCCTGGGGCGCAGAACGCGTGTACCAGCAGGGGACCAAGGAGCACATCACAGTGCTGGCTTGCTTCAGTGCAGGTGGGAAGGATGTCCCCCCGTTTATCATCTACCTCAAGTGTTTCCCCGGTGGCCACTCCACACAGGGAGGCCCCCACCCCCCACACCTTGTATGGACGGTCAAACAGTGGCTACATTGACGGGGACCTGTTCAGGAAGTGGTTTCAGCACTTCATTCAGCATACAGGAGCGCCCTGTCCTTCTCCTCTTCAATGGACACAAGAGACACAGGTACCTGGAGGTGCTCGCGGAGGCACTAAGGGAACTGGTTATACTTCTTTGTCTTTCCATCACACTGAACGCATGTCCTGCAGCCGCTGGTAAGTCGTATACTTTGACCCTTTAAAGGCTGAGTTCTCCAAGGTAGCTGGAGACCTCAGCCATTTTGACAACTCCTACATTGTAAACAAATCAGAATTTTCCAGAGTATTCCGCTACCCGTACCAGCGCCCCAAAGACAAGTGCTATGTGGTGGAAGGGGTTAAGAAGTTTGGCCTGTTTCCTTTTGAACCTTCAGCCACTGAAGGGTCCCGTTTAATGCTGTCTTGGTCCCTACTGGGTCCCACTACCGTCTCTCCTGGAACCAGCAGCACTGTGCCGTCCATCAGCACCTCCTCCAGTGACCACAGGAGGACCCTCAGCCCCTGTTCCAGTCCCATTCTCTGCTCCAGTCCCATTCTCTGCTCCCAGTCCCATTCTCTGCTCCCAGTCCCATTCTCTGCTCCAGTCCCATTCTCTGCTCCAGTCCCATTATCTGCTCCAGTCCCATTCTCTGCTCCCAGTCCCATTCTCTGCCCCAGTTCCATTCTCTGCTCCTGTCCCATTCTCTGCTCCAGTCCCATTCTCTGCTCCCAGTCCCATTCTCTGCTCCAGTCCCATTCTCTGCTCCCAGTTCCATTCTCTGCTCCTGTCCCATTCTCTGCTCCAGTCCCATTCTCTGCTCCAGTCCCATTCTCTGCTCCAGTTCCATTCTCTGTTCCAGTCCCATTCTCTGCTCCAGTCCCATTCTCTGTTCCAGTCCCATTCTCTGCTCCAGTTCCATTCTCTGTTCCAGTCCCATTCTCTGCTCCCAGTTCCATTCTCTGCTCCTGTCCCATTCTCTGCTCCAGTCCCATTCTCTGCTCCAGTCCCATTCTCTGCTCCAGTCCCATTCTCTGTTCCAGTCCCATTCTCTGCTCCAGCCCCATTCTCTGCTCCAGCCCCATTCTCTGCTCCAGCCCCATTCTCTGCTCCAGTCCCATTCTCTGCTCCAGTCCCATTCTCTGCTCCAGTCCCATTCTCTGCTCCAGTCCCATTCTCTGCTCCAGTCCCATTCTCTGCTCCAGTCCCATTCTCTGCTCTAGTCCCATTCTCTGCTCCAGTTCCATTCTCAGCTCCAGCGCCAGCTCTAGAAGAGCAAAAATGACAAAGAAAACGTGTTTTATAAAACTGAAAATGTTTTCACTTTTTTTTTTCTTTCTTTACATATCTACAGTTCATAGCACCCGCCCTCAAGGCATGTCCACCCCCTCCAAAACTTCTGCAGCTTCCTCCAGAGGTATGGATGTAAAAACTTTGAAAAGGGGTTTCACTACTAACACTACTTTTTCCTCAGCTCATAGGAAGAGAAAAGCTCCACCAGGCCACCTCTATCACGTCACCCATGGCACCTCTCTCAGGTACTTCATAATCTCTTTGTTTTACTCTCTCTCTCTCTCTCTCTCTCTCTCTCTCTCTCTCTCTCTCTCTCTCTCTCTCTCTCTCTCTCTCTCTCTCAGTTGTATCAATTACTATTGTTGCTGTAGTACTTCTAGATTTAGCAAAAGCCATGTTAATGAATTTGATGTGTCTCCCCGCAGCTGTGTTCACTGCGGGGAGAGTGATCCACCTCCTACAGTAGTGTAGGTCCGCGGTGCCATGGGTGTGCTGTGACTTCTGCCAGCACTGGTTCTACTGTAGGTGTTTGCTGTGACTTCTACCAGCACTGGGTCTATGGTAGGTGTGTGTTGTGACTTCTGCCAGCACTGGGTCTATGGTAGGTGTGTGTTGTGACTTCTGCCAGCACTGGGTCTATGGTAGGTGTGTGTTGTGACTTCTGCCAGCACTAGGTCCATGGTAGGTATGTGTTGTGACTTCTGCCAGCACTAGGTCCATGGTAGGTGTGTGTTGTGACTTCTGCCAACACTAGGTCCATGGTAGGTGTGTGTTGTGACTTCTGCCAACACTGGGTCCATGGTAGGTGTGTGTTGTGACTTCTGCCAACACTGGGTCCATGGTAGGTATGTGTTGTGACTTCTGCCAGCACTGGGTCCATGGTAGGTGTGTGTTGTGACTTCTGCCAGCACTGGGTCCAAGATAGGTGTGTGTTGTGACTTCTGTCAGCACTGGTTCTACTGTAGGGGTGTGCTGTGACTTCTGCCAGCACTGGTTCTACTGTAGGGGTGTGCTGTGACTTCTGCCAGCACTGGTTCTACTGTAGGTGTGTGCTGTGACTTCTGCCAGCACTGGTTCTACTGTAGGTATGTGTTGTGACTTCTGCCAGCACTGGTTCTACTGTAGGTATGTGTTGTGACTTCTGCCAGCACTGGTTCTACTGTAGGTGTGTGCTGTGACTTCTGCCAGCACTGGTTCTACTGTAGGTGTGTGTTGTGACTTCTGCCAGCACTAGGTCCATGGTAGGTGTGTGTTGTGACTTGTGCCAACACTGGGTCCATGGCAGGTGTGTGCTGTGACTTCTGCCAGCACTAGGTCCATGGTAGGTGTGTGTTGTGACTTCTGCCAGCACTAGGTCCATGGCAGGTGTGTGTTGTGACTTCTGCCAGCACTAGGTCCATGGTAGGTATGTGTTGTGACTTCTGCCAGCACTGGGTCCATGGTAGGTGTGTGTTGTGACTTCTGCCAGCACTAGGTCCATGGTAGGTGTGTGTTGTGACTTCTGCCAGCACTAGGTCCATGGTAGGTGTGTGTTGTGACTTCTGCCAACACTGGGTCCATGGCAGGTGTGTGCTGTGACTTCTGCCAGCACTAGGTCCATGGTAGGTGTGTGTTGTGACTTCTGCCAGCACTAGGTCCATGGCAGGTGTGTGTTGTGACTTCTGCCAGCACTAGGTCCATGGTAGGTATGTGTTGTGACTTCTGCCAGCACTGGGTCCATGGTAGGTGTGTGTTGTGACTTCTGCCAGCACTAGGTCCATGGTAGGTGTGTGTTGTGACTTCTGCCAGCACTAGGTCCATGGCAGGTGTGTGTTGTGACTTCTGCCAGCACTAGGTCCATGGTAGGTATGTGTTGTGACTTCTCTCAGCATTAGGTCCATGGTAGGTGTGTGTTGTGACTTCTGCCAGCACTAGGTCCATGGTAGGTATGTGTTGTGACTTCTCTCAGCATTAGGTCCATGGTAGGTGTGTGTTGTGACTTCTGCCAGCACTAGGTCCATGGTAGGTATGTGTTGTGACTTCTCTCAGCACTAGGTCCATGGTAGGTATGTGTTGTGACTTCTCTCAGCATTAGGTCCATGGTAGGTGTGTGTTGTGACTTCTGCCAGCACTAGGTCCATGGTAGGTATGTGTTGTGACTTCTCTCAGCATTAGGTCCATGGAAGGTGTGTGTTGTGACTTCTCTCAGCATTAGGTCCATGGTAGGTGTGTGTTGTGACTTCTCTCAGCATTAGGTCCATGGTAGGTATGTGTTGTGACTTCTCTCAGCATTAGGTCCATGGTAGGTGTGTGTTGTGACTTCTCTCAGCATTAGGTCCATGGTAGGTGTGTGTTGTGACTTCTCTCAGCATTAGGTCCATGGTAGGTGTGTGTTGTGACTTCTGCCAGCACTAGGTCCATGGTAGGTATGTGTTATTAACGTTGTATTTATTTAAAGTCATTTATATTTTAGTATTAAACTGTTATCTGCTTCCTCAAAACATAAGATGAATCTGTAAAACAAATTATGAGACATTATTTGTTTACAACACTGAATAGGTTGGTGATTAACCATTTCCACAGTCCACAGGATTGCGCCCCGGATTACCCAATGAAAAGTTGACAGGAAGTCATTATTTTTTACTGGAAGGCTAGCTAACTACCTAGTCAACTACCTAGTCAACTATCTAGTCAACTACCTAGTCAACTACCTAGCCAAATACCTAGCCAACTACCTAGCCAACTACCTAGTCAACTACCTAGTCAACTACCTAGCCAACTACCTAGTCAACTACCTAGCCAACTACCTAGTCAACTACCTAGTCAACTACCTAGTCAACTACCTAGTCAACTACCTAGCCAACTACCTAGCCAACTACCTAGTCAACTACCTAGTCAACTACCTAGCCAACTACCTAGTCAACTACCTATTCAACTACCTAGCCAACTACCCAGTCAACTACCTAGCCAACTACCTAGCCAACTTACTATTCAACTACCTAGCCAACTACCCAGTCAACTACCCAGTCAACTACCTAGTCAACTACCTAGCCAACTACCTAGCCAACTACCTAGCCAACTACCTAGCCAACTATCTAGTCAACTACCTATCCAACTATCTAGTCAACTATCTAGTCAACTATCTAGTCAACTACCTAGCCAACTACCTAGCCAACTACCTAGTCAACTACCTAGTCAACTACCTAGTCAACTACCTAGCCAACTACCTAGCCAACTACCTAGTCAACTACCTAGTCAACTACCTAGCCAACTACCTAGCCAACTACCTAGTCAACTACCTAGCCAACTACCTAGTCAACTACCTAGCCAACTACCTAGCCAACTACCTAGTCAACTACCTAGCCAACTACCTAGTCAACTACCTAGCCAACTACCTAGCCAACTACCTAGCCAACTACCTAGTCAACTACCTAGCCAACTACCTAGCCAACTACCTAGTCAACTACCTATTCAACTACCTAGCCAACTACCCAGTCAACTACCCAGTCAACTACCTAGCCAACTACCTAGCCAACTACCTAGTCAACTACCTATTCAACTACCTAGCCAACTACCCAGTCAACTACCCAGTCAACTACCTAGTCAACTACCTAGTCAACTACCTAGCCAACTACCTAGCCAACTACCTAGCCAACTATCTAGCCAACTACCTAGCCAACTACCTATTCAACTACCTAGCCAACTACCCAGTCAACTACCCAGTCAACTACCCAGTCAACTACCTAGTCAACTACCTAGTCAACTACCTAGCCAACTACCTAGCCAACTATCTAGTCAACTATCTAGTCAACTACCTAGTCAACTACCCAGTCAACTACCTAGTCAACTACCCAGTCAACTACCCAGTCAACTACCTAGTCAACTACCCAGTCAACTACCCAGTCAACTACCCAGTCAACTACCTAGCCAACTACCTAGCCAACTACCTAGCCAACTACCTAGTCAACTACCTAGTCAACTACCTAGCCAACTACCTAGCCAACTACCTAGCCAACTATCTAGTCAACTACCTAGTCAACTACCTAGCCAAATACCTAGCCAACTACCTAGCCAACTACCTAGTAAACTACCTAGCCAACTACCTAGCCAACTACCTAGCCAACTACCTAGCCAACTACCTAGCCAACTACCTAGTCAACTACCTAGCCAACTACCCAGCCAACTACCCAGTCAACTACCTAGTCAACTACCTAGTCAACTACCTAGTCAACTACCTAGCCAACTACCTAGCCAACTACTAGCCAACTACCTAGTCAACTACCTATTCAACTACCTAGCCAACTACCCAGTCAACTACCCAGTCAACTACCCAGTCAACTACCTAGCCAACTACCTAGCCAACTACCTAGTCAACTACCTATTCAACTACCTAGCCAACTACCCAGTCAACTACCCAGTCAACTACCTAGTCAACTACCTAGCCAACTACCTAGCCAACTATCTAGCCAACTACCTAGCCAACTACCTAGCCAACTACCTAGCCAACTACCTAGCCAACTACCTAGTCAACTACCTAGCCAACTACCCAGCCAACTACCCAGTCAACTACCTAGTCAACTACCTAGTCAACTACCTAGTCAACTATCTAGTCAACTACCTAGCCAACTACCTAGTCAACTACCTAGCCAACTACCTAGCCAACTACCTGGTCAACTACCTGCCAACTACCTAGCCAACTACCTAGCCAACTACCTACCTAGCCAACTACCTAGCCAACTACCTAGTCAACCTAGGAACTACCTGTCAACTACCTATTTTACCTAGCCAACTACCCAGTCAACTACCCAGTCAACTACCCAGTCTACCCAGTCAACTTTCAACTAAATAGCCAACTACCTGGCCAACTACCTAGTCAACTACCTTTCAACTTTCAACTAGCAACTACCTAGTCAACTACCTAGTCAACTACCTAGCCAACTACCTAGCCAACTATCTAGCCAACTACCTAGCCAACTACCTAGTCAACTACCTATTCAACTATCTAGCCAACTACCCAGTCAACTGACCCAGTCAACTACCCAGTCAACTGACCCAGTCAACTACCCAGTCAACTACCTGGCCAACTACCTAGCCAACTGTTACCTAGTCAACTACCTAGCCAACTACCTGTTGCCAACTACCTAGCCAACTATCTAGTCAACTATCTAGTCAACTACCTAGTCAACTACCTAGCCAAATGCCTAGCCAACTGACCTAGCCAACTACCTAGCCAACTACCTAGCCAACTACCTGCCAGGCTACCTAGTCAACTACCTAGTCAACTACCTAGCCAACTGGTCAACTACCTAGTCAACTACCTAGTCAACTACCTAGTCAACTACCTAGTCAACTACCCAGTCAACTACCTAGTCAACTACCTGCCAACTACCTAGTCAACTACCTGCCAACTACCTAGCCAACTACCTGGCCAACTGCCTGGTCAACTACCTAGCCAACTACCTAGCCAACTACCTGTTCAACTACCTAGTCAACTGCCTGGCCAACTGTGGCCAACTACCTAGTCAGTTTGATCAACTGCCTGGCCAACTGCCTGGCCAACTGCCTGGTCAACTACCTAGTCAACTACCTAGTTTGCCAACTGCCTGGCCAACTACCTGTCCAACTGTGGCCAACTACCTAGCCAGGCTCTACCTGATCAACTACCTTGAGCCAACTGTAGCCAACTACCTAGCCAACTACCTAGTCAACTACCTAGCCAACTACCTAGCCAACTACCTAGTTTTACCTAGCCAACTACCTAGCCAACTACCTAGTAAACACTTCGGATATGAGGCTGTTTTCTCATTTTTGAACAAAATTAAACAGATATATCTTGTAATTTAACTAAATAGTAAGGTGGCCAATAATACGGGACATTATTTTTTTGCAAAGCTGTTTATTAAAAAGTAGTAGTATTTCCACTGAAATGTCAAATATGCTAATTTCATGCTAATTTCTGACCCGTTAGCTAACATTTTTTACGACACCAATAATCACAAACCATTGATACCTTGATCACAAGATAACACTGTTGAAGGTAATATATTTCTAAAACGCTGTTGAAAATGCCGATAAGACGGGGTTCCATGCCAGGGAGAGGTCTGTTCGTAATAAAGAGATGCTCTACTGACACCACATTCCACAAAGCAGGTCCTGCAGGCTCTAGTTTGATCATATCTTGATTATTGTCCAGCCATGTGGTCAAGTCCTCCAGGCTCTAGTTTGATCATATCTTGATTATTGTCCAGCCATGTGGTCAAGTCCTGCAGGCTCTAGTTTGATCATATCTTGATTATTGTCCAGCCATGTGGTCAAGTCCTCCAGGCTCTAGTTTGATCTGTTCTTAATTATTGTCCAGCCATGTGGTCAAGTCCTCCAGGCTCTAGTTTGATCGTATCTTGATTATTGTCCAGCCATGTGGTCAAGTCCTGCAGGCTCTAGTTTGATCATTGCTTGATTATTGTCCAGCCATGTGGTCAAGTTCTCCAGGCTCTAGTTTGATCTGTTCTTAATTATTGTCCAGCCATGTGGTCAAGTCCTCCAGGCTCTAGTTTGATCGTATCTTGATTATTGTCCAGCCATGTGGTCAAGTCCTGCAGGCTCTAGTTTTGTCTAATCTTGATTATTGTCCAGCCATGTGGTCAAGTCCTCCAGGCTCTAGTTTTGTCTAATCTTGATTATTGTCCAGCCATGTGGTCAAGTCCTCCAGGCTCTAGTTTGATCGTATATTAATTATTGTCCAGCTATGTGGTCAAGTCCTCCAGGCTCTAGTTTTGTCTAATCTTGATTATTGTCCAGCCATGTGGTCAAGTCCTCCAGGCTCTAGTTTGATCGTATCTTGATTATTGTCCAGCCATGTGGTCAAGTCCTGCAGGCTCTAGTTTGATCGTATCTTGATTATTGTCCAGCCATGTGGTCAAGTCCTCCAGGCTCTAGTTTTGTCTAATCTTGATTATTGTCCAGCCATGTGGTCAAGTCCTCCAGGCTCTAGTTTTGTCTAATCTTGATTATTGTCCAGCCATGTGGTCAAGTCCTCCAGGCTCTAATTTGATCGTATATTAATTATTGTCCAGCTATGTGGTCAAGTCCTCCAGGCTCTAGTTTTGTCTAATCTTGATTATTGTCCAGCCATGTGGTCAAGTCCTGCAGGCTCTAGTTTTGTCTAATCTTGATTATTGTCCAGCCATGTGGTCAAGTCCTCCAGGCTCTAGTTTGATCGTATATTAATTATTGTCCAGCTATGTGGTCAAGTTCTCCAGGCTCTAGTTTTGTCTAATCTTGATTATTGTCCAGCCATGTGGTCAAGTCCTCCAGGCTCTAGTTTTGTCTAATCTTGATTATTGTCCAGCCATGTGGTTAAGTCCTCCAGGCTCTAGTTTGATCTGTTCTTAATTATTGTCCAGCCATGCGGTCAAGTCCTCCAGGCTCTAGTTTTGTCTAATCTTGATTATTGTCCAGCCATGTGGTCAAGTCCTCCAGGCTCTAGTTTGATCGTATATTAATTATTGTCCAGCCATGTGGTCAAGTCCTCCAGGCTCTAGTTTGATCGTATATTAATTATTGTCCAGCCATGTGGTCAAGTCCTCCAGGCTCTAGTTTTGTCTAATCTTGATTATTGTCCAGCCATGTGGTCAAGTCCTGCAGGCTCTAGTTTTGTCTAATCTTGATTATTGTCCAGCCATGTGGTCAAGTCCTCCAGGCTCTAGTTTGATCGTATCTTGATTATTGTCCAGCCATGTGGTCAAGTCCTCCAGGCTCTAGTTTGATCGTATCTTGATTATTGTCCAGCCATGTGGTCAAGTCCTCCAGGCTCTAGTTTGATCGTATATTGATTATTGTCCAACCATGTGGTCAAGTCCTCCAGGCTCTAGTTTGATCGTATCTTGATTATTGTCCCGCCATGTGGTCAAGTCCTCCAGGCTCTAGTTTGATCGTATCTTGATTATTGTCCAGCCATGTGGTCCAAAGAAAGACCTAGTTAAGCTGCAGCTGGCTCAGAATAGAGCGGGACGTCTTTGTCTTCATTGTCATCAGAGGGCTAATATCAATATGATGCCTGTCTTTCTTGGCTCAAGAGTTGATGAGAGACTGCCTGTTATAAGAAACATTAATGTGTTGGAAATTCCTAAATATTTGCATAGTCAACTTACACACAGCACTGACACATACACTTACCCCACCAGACATGCCACCAGGGGTCTTTTCACAGTCCCCAAATCCAGAACAAATTCAAGGAAGCATTCAGTATTACACATAGAATTCCCTTCATTTCATATAGCACAAGTGAACGGCAAACCTGGTTAAAAATAAATTAAAAATAAAGCAAAACCTCACAGCACGTCTCTCCCCCATGTGACCTACTGGTTCTGTGTGTGTACTGACATGTGACCTACTGGTTCTGTGTGTGTACTGACATGTGACCTACTGGTTGTGTGTCTGTACTGACATGTGACCTACTGGTTCTGTGTGTGTACTGACATGTGACCTACTGGTTGTGTGTGTGTACTGACATGTAACCTACTGGTTGTGTGTGTACTGACATGTGACCTACTGGTTGTGTGTGTGTACTGACATGTGACCTACTGGTTGTGTGTATGTACTGACATGTGACCTACTGGTTGTGTGTATGTACTGACATGTGACCTACTGGTTGTGTGTATGTACTGACATGTGACCTACTGGTTGTGTGTACTGACATGTGACCTACTGGTTGTGTGTCTGTACTGACATGTGACCTACTGGTTGTGTGTACTGACATGTGACCTACTGGTTGTGTGTCTGTACTGACATGTGACCTACTGGATGTGTGTCTGTACTGACATGTGACCTACTGGTTGTGTGTACTGACATGTGACCTACTGGTTGTGTGTATGTACTGACATGTGACCTACTGGTTGTGTGTCTGTACTGACATGTGACCTACTGGTTGTGTGTATGTACTGACATGTGACCTACTGGTTGTGTGTCTGTACTGACATGTGACCTACTGGTTCTGTGTGTGTACTGACATGTGACATGTGACCTACTGGTTGTGTGTGTGTACTGACATGTAACCTACTGGTTGTGTGTGTACTGACATGTGACCTACTGGTTGTGTGTGTGTACTGACATGTGACCTACTGGTTGTGTGTATGTACTGACATGTGACCTACTGGTTGTGTGTACTGACATGTGACCTACTGGTTGTGTGTCTGTACTGACATGTGACCTACTGGTTGTGTGTACTGACATGTGCCCTACTGGTTCTGTGTGTGTACTGACATGTGACCTACATGTTGTGTGTCTGTACTGACATGTGACCTACTGGTTGTGTGTGTGTACTGACATGTGACCTACTGGTTGTGTGTATGTACTGACATGTGACCTACTGGTTGTGTGTATGTACTGACATGTGACCTACTGGTTGTGTGTGTGTACTGACATGTGCCCTACTGGTTGTGTGTATGTACTGACATGTGACCTACTGGTTCTGTGTGTGTACTGACATGTGACCTACTGGTTGTGTATTGTTACTGGTTGTGTGTATGTATGACATGTGACCTTGGTTGTGTGTATGTATGTGACCTATGGTGTGTGTACTGACATGTGACCTACTGGTTGTGTGTACTGACATGTGACCTACTGGTTGTGTGTGTGTGACTGACATGTGACCTACTGGTTGTGTGTATGTACTGACATGTGACCTACTGGTTGTGTGTATGTACTGACATGTGCCCTATTGGTTGTGTGTACTGACATGTGACCTACTGGTTGTGTGTGTGTACTGACATGTGACCTACTGG
The DNA here is from genome assembly GCF_023373465.1 of Oncorhynchus keta. Lineage (NCBI taxonomy): Eukaryota > Metazoa > Chordata > Actinopteri > Salmoniformes > Salmonidae > Oncorhynchus > Oncorhynchus keta. The sequence goes on along the minus strand of NC_068421.1, from coordinate 92,751,235 downwards.
TTGTGTGTAATGTGTGACCTATGTGACTGACATGTGACCTGGTTGTGTGTATGTACTGACATGTGACCTACTGGTTGTGTGTCTGTACCTGACATGAATGACCTACTGGTTGTGTGTCTGTACTGACATGTGACCTACTGGTTGTGTGTACTGACATGTGACCTACTGGTTGTGTGTATGTACTGACATGTGACCTACTGGTTGTGTGTACTGACATGTGACCTACTGGTTGTGTGTACTGACGTGTATGTGTAGCTGATAGATGCAAACTACATGTTAATCATTTTAAATGTGTGTAAATTGTATTGTCTTTTAGACTGTAATGTGTTTTTTTTGTAATGTGTCAGACCCCAGTAAGACTAGCTGTTGCCGTTGGTTTCGGCTAATGGGGATCCTAATACATCTAAATTCTTCTTGTCCCAACTTATTTTGCTTTTCCACCTCTCTTCCAAATCTCACCTTTACTAAAACTCCTAAATGAATACCTGCAAGTCTCAGGTATCCTGTCTATGTCGTAGTCTGAATGATGAGTATATTTAAATCTATTTCCTGTCTATGTTGTAGCCTGAATTGTGGGTATGTTTAAATCTATTTCCTGTCTATGTCATAGCCTGAATGGTGGGTATGTTTAAATCTATTTCCTGTCTATGTTGTAGCCTGAATGGTGGGTATGTTTAAATCTATTTCCTGTCTATGTTGTAGCCTGAATGGTAGGTATGTTTAAATCTATTTCCTGTCTATGTCATAGCCTGAATGGTGGGTATGTTTAAATCTATTTCCTGTCTATGTTGTAGCCTGAATGGTGAGTATGTTTAAATCTATTTCCTGTCTATGTTGTAGCCTGAATGGTGGGTATGTTTAAATCTATTTCCTGTCTATGTTGTAGCCTGAATGGTAGGTATGTTTAAATCTATTTCCTGTCTATGTTGTAGCCTGAATGGTGGGTATGTTTAAATCTATTTCCTGTCTATGTTGTAGCCTGAATGGTAGGTATGTTTAAATCTATTTCCTGTCTATGTTGTAGCCTGAATGGTGAGTATGTTTAAATCTATTTCCTGTCTATGTTGTAGCCCGAATGGTAGGTATGTTTAAATCTATTTCCTGTCTATGTTGTAGCCTGAATGGTGGGTATGTTTAAATCTATTTCCTGTCTATGTTGTAGCCTGAATGGTGGGTATCTTTAAATCTATTTCCTGTCTATGTTGTAGCCTGAATGGTAGGTATGTTTAAATCTATTTCCTGTCTATGTTGTAGCCTGAATGGTGGATATATTTAAATCTATTTCCTGTCTATGTTGTAGCCTGAATGGTAGGTATGTTTAAATCTATTTTCCCAGGCTGCTCAAACAGAAGTCAGCTTGAAAGAGAAGCGTCACAGTGATAGAAAAGGGACATCAAAATTGGCTTGTTGTCATCAGCCCCCCGGGCCTGGCCAGGCAGCGTTCTGATCCCCATTTGCCTTTTTCTCCGACCGATCCGTCAGCGAGGTCTGATTAAACAGAAACACGTCATTCCCTGTGCATCCCAAATGGCACCCTACACCATATATAGTGCACTACTGTAGACCAGGGCCCTCTGTAGGGAATAGGGTGTCATTTGGGATGCGTACCCCTCTCCGAGGGATGAGTGTCCCTCACTGTCCCACCCTGCAATCACTTCCTGCGGGCTGGCCCCCAAAACAAAGGCTGCCTCTCTGTCTCCCTACCCCCAAAAACCCTCACCCCACCCACCTCCTCAACCTGACATGGAAGCAGAGAAAGAAATACAACACATATTTATGAGATTATCTAGAGTCTCGTGTTTCATTTTGATGTTCCAAAACAGTTATTTCATTCTCAGTGAGTGGAAACGTGACCCCAGGTAGTGGTTTCATTTCAGCTCTTGTTCTGTTGTCCTCGGTTATGTTGTGATACTGGCTAGACCAGAGGAACAAATTATAACTTATGGTGCAATTAATGGCACAACAGCAATGAATTACCGCAGCCTAAATATAACATAATGAGCTATAGTAAAGAGGTATTTTAAAGTGAAGTCCAGCCCAGGAACGAGGAGGTGTATGAAACAAAACACTGCCTGAAGAGACAGAGTTCAGATCACTAAAACCTTCTTCAGCTACCTTGGATCTTAGAGACAGACTGCATAGTTGAGACAAATTAATATAAGGACTTCCTTGTCTTTACAACGGACAGCTATGTCAACTCAGCAATATGCAAGTGCGGACACGATAGAGGAGAGAGCTAAGCTGAAAGGAAAGACTTGCCCTGAAGCAGGATAGGGGTGTGCAGCATAACGAGGGGTAATCAGAGAAGAGGCCTGGTTTGGGGGTTGGAACACAGCACACTGATTTGTAAAAGGCACCGTGTTTTCAGGGGAAGTTGTTATCAACAATAAGCAGTGTTCTGTATTCAGTCTGGTCTGGTCTGGTCTCATCCCTTAGCGCTGTGCAACTGAGAGTGCTGACATGTCCTCTACCACATGAGAGGCAGGATAACAGACAGACCGACAGACAGACAGACAGACAGACAGACAGACAGACAGACAGACAGACAGACAGACAGACAGACAGACAGACAGACAGACAGACAGGAACACAATGCTAAACAAGAGGACGATTGTCAGAGTTGAAGAGAAGAATTCGGTCTGTTCTTGAAGAAAGAACAAATATCCCACTGTTTTTTCCCATGACCAGTTCCAGGGTTGACTTCCCCAAACCTTTTGTACCACTTTCCATTCATCCATTAACCTTCCAATAGTTAGCAACAAAAAATGGGATAAAAGGTGTGATTTGTGACAAACCTAGGTTGGGTGGAGCAATGTCGAGGAGGTTTAACACACTTAGGTTAACCTGATGAGTTCACGCCACCAGCAAAACCTGGAAATGTGTTTTTAATCGAAGGAGAGCTACATACAACACGCCCTCTGACAGAGCTTGACCTGCATGCAATAGAAGTATTTTAGGAATCGCTACAGTAATTCGATTTGAAGTGAGTTATTAAGGTTGTCATGGAGATACGTTTCAGCTCAACCAGATGCCTCAGTGAGTCACATTAGCCTACTAGATATAAACAATTATTTACTAAAGAACAAAAGGTTGAAATTGAAATACATCACAAGTGCAGAGGATGAATGCTTTTTGTGGATCGGGTTGGTTTTGTTTGTAATATGTAGGAACTATTGTGTATTTTTCTTCAAAATCCATATGACGTAGCCGAGGCTATCTGTGGGCTAATTCTAAAGATACATTCTCCAGTTTGTGCCATCAAAAGCTTTTCCTGAACATAAGCCATTATTAAAAGGCACTCTTATGAACTCTTTCTTTGAGTCGTAAAGATATAAAAGCCCACTTATATCAATTATCCGATTAGTGAAAGGACTCGGAAAGAGAACAAACAAAATGGAAACAGGAACATCTACAGTTGTGTGTGTAGGGTTTGAAATCATTATTTTATATATAGTCGTTCTTAGCTTTTTTTGTTGTTGTTTTTTTTGTATTGAAACGTTGTTTGTTTTTTACAAAACAGGACAGGAAATTAGACAAAGTGACAGGACAAAAAAAAAGGAAGTACTAACCTTCGCATGACATTATCAGCCTTAATAAATACAGTATTGTCTGACTCACATGTAGGTCTACAATCTTACACGTTTTGAAAGGTCAAGTGTTAATATTTGCCTACTCATAGCACTTCAAAGAAAATTGATGCAACCTGGGACAAGACTTGAAGGTAATTTTTTTATTTAATTTCACCTTTATTTAACCAGGTAGGCTAGTTGAGAACAAGTTCTCATTTGCAACTGCGACCTGGCCAAGATAAAGCATAGCAGTGTGAACAGACAACACAGAGTTACACATGGAGTAAACAATTAACAAGTCAATAACACAGTAGGGAAAAAAAGAGAGTCTATATACAATGTGTGCAAAAGGCATGAGGAGGTAGGCGAATAATTACAATTTTGCAGATTAACACTGGAGTGATAAATGATCAGATGGTCATGTACAGGTAGAGATACTGGTGTGCAAAAGAGCAGAAAAGTAAATAAATATAAACAGTATGGGGATGAGGTAGGTAAAATTGGGTGGGCTATTTACCGATAGACTATGTACAGCTGCAGCGATCAGAGAGCAGCGTTGAAGGTGGAACACAGGAAAGAGCCAGTCATTCACCTCGACTTCTATGATTGGCAGAGAGAAAATATGAGCAACGAGAAAGCAGAACACTCAAAATATTTGTTGTTGTTGTCAATTATCAACAATCGTTGCGGTTGGTCACCAATGAGGTAGAGGCAGCCATTTTCCACAATCTATTTCAATCTGCATCCGTCATTAATTGCTTATTAATCCAAACCTAATTTCTCATCTGCTTGGCAAAAAAAAAAAAAAAAAAAAGAATGCAAATGAAATATTTTACCAAACATCAGAACACATTAGGAGATGACAGATTAGCTATTTATTTTCTCATTTAACAAGCGTTGTCTTGGTAGCCGATTGTCAAAATGTTGTGTGTATGTACTGCTCGTGTTAATCTCTAATATCTGAGACGGAAATTTGAAGCCGACCTCGTTGAACAGAAGCCTCAAGAGACAGCATCTACATCCTGAATGGCACCCTATTCCCTAACCTCTAAACTACTTTTGACTGGAGCCATATGGGCCCTGGTCAAAAGTAGTGCACTATGTAGGGAATAGGGTACACTATGTCGGGAATAGGGTACACTATGTTGGGAATAGGGTACATTATGCAGGGAACTGCTCAGGGGCAGAATGACAGATTTTTTTAACCTTGTCAGCTCGTGGATTCGATCCAGCAACCATTTGGTTACTGGCCCAATGCTCTCACCAGTAGTAGTGCACTATGTAGGGAATAGGGTACACTATGTCGGGAATAGGGTACATTATGCAGGGAACTGCTCAGGGGCATAATGACAGATTTTTTTAACCTTGTCAGCTCGTGGATTCGATCCAGCAACCATTCGGTTACTGGCCCAATGCTCTCACCAGTAGTAGTGCACTAGATTGGGAACAGGGTGAAATTCAAGACATTGACAACACAACCTTCTGATCCTTACTGGGATATAACACCGTACCCTTTTACTTTCATTTGCAAACAAATCCGCAAGATTACAATTTTTTTTTAAAAATAATGATGATGATGCAATTCAGGGTGGATCATGACATCATCAAGGACATGGTTCCTCCCAAAGACCAAAAACATGGCAGACGTGGTGCATTATATAGGGAATAGGGTGCATTATGTAGGGAATAGGGTGCATTGTGTAGGGAATAGGGGGCATTGTGTAGGGAATAGGGTGCATTATGTAGGGAATAGGGTGCATTTAGTAGGGAATAGGGTGCATTATGTAGGGAATAGGGTGCATTATGTAGGGAATAGGGTGCATTATGTAGGGAATAGGGTGCATTATGTAGGGAATAGGGTGCATTTAGTAGGGAATAGGGTGCATTATGTAGGGAATAGGGTGCATTATGTAGGGAATAGGGTGCATTATGTAGGGAATAGGGTGCATTTAGTAGGGAATAGGGTGCATTATATAGGAAATAGGGTGCATTATTTAGGAAATAGGGTGCATTATATAGGAAATAGGGTGCATTATTTAGGAAATAGGGTGCATTATTTAGGAAATAGGGTGCATTATATAAGGAACAGGGTGCATAAAGAGGGGAATAGGGTGCATTTTGTAAGGAGTAGGGTGCATTGTGTAGGGAATAGAGTGCATTGTGTAGGGAATAGAGTCCATTATGTTGGGATTAGGGCCCATTATATAGGGAATAGGTTGCATTATGTAGGGAATAGAGTGCAATTAGTAGGGAATAGAGTGCATTGTGTAGGGAATAGAGTGCATTGTGTAGGGAATAGAGTCCATTATGTTGGGATTAGGGCCCATTATATAGGGAATAGGTTGCATTATGTAGGGAATAGAGTGCAATTAGTAGGGAATAGAGTGCATTGTGTAGGGAATAGAGTGCATTATGTAGGGAATGGAGTGCATTGTGTAGGGAATAGAGTGCATTGTGTAGGGAATAGGGGGCATTATGTAGGGAATAGGGGGCATTATGTAGGGAATAGGGTGCATTATGTAGGGAATAGGGTGCATTGTGTAGGGAATAGAGGCATTATGTAGGGAATAGGGGCATTATGTTGGGATTAGGGAATAGGGTGCATTATGTAGGGAATAGGGTGCATTGTGTAGGGAATAGGGTGCATTGTGTAGGGAATAGGGTGCATTATGTAGGGAATGGAGTGCATTGTGTAGGGAATAGAGTGCATTGTGTAGGGAATAGGGGGCATTATGTAGGGAATAGGGGGCATTATGTAGGGAATAGGGTGCATTATGTAGGGAATAGGGTGCATTGTGTAGGGAATAGGGGGCATTATGTAGGGAATAGGGGGCATTATGTAGGGAATAGGGTGCATTATGTAGGGAATAGAGTGCATTATGTAGGGAATAGGGTGCATTGTGTAGGGAATAGGGGGCATTGTGTAGGGAATAGGGGGCATTATGTAGGGAATAGGGGGCATTGTGTAGGGAATAGGGTGCATTGTGTAGGGAATAGGGGGCATTATGTAGGGAATAGGGGACATTATGTAGGGAATAGGGGGCATTGTGTAGGGAATAGGGGGCATTATGTAGGGAATAGGGGGCATTATGTAGGGAATAGGGGGCATTATGTAGGGAATAGGGGGCATTATGTAGGGAATAGGGGGCATTATGTAGGGAATAGGGGGCATTATGTAGGGAATAGCAATGTCCAAGGGGATGCAGTAACTGGTCCTGGATATGGGAACACCTATGTCTGGGGTAATTACCCTGTGTGCAACAATGAATCAAATGAAAGATAGCCCTGTAATCTAGAGGTCTGGCAAAATGGCCGGTGCATTGTGTAGGGAATAGGGGGCATTGTGTAGGGAATAGGGTGCCATTAGTAGGGAATAGGGGCATTATGTAGGGAATAGGGGGCATTATGTAGGGAATAGGGGGCATTATGTAGGGAATAGGGGGCATTATGTAGGGAATAGGGGGCATTATGTAGGGAATAGGGGGCCATTTCAGAAGTAAGACGGTTTGGAGGATGGATGTCGTACATATCTTGTCTTCGTCCTTGGCAACCTGAGAGCCTGTAAGCGAGGCAGAGAAGGGGATGGAGGGCAGTGGAGCTTTACACTGGTAAATATGCTGTCTGTCTGATTGAAAGATGGAGACACCTTGCCGCCTGTGACTGTCCTGATGGCACTGTGAGGCCTAGCTCCCTCCCTTATCCACTCCTCAACTCAGATAACATCCACAAAGCCCGGAAAAGGCTGTATGGAGAATTGTGACTTTTTTTTCAGAATTGGTTGAAATTAGGTTAGTGTAAGGGTTAGGTTTCGGCTACGGTTTTGGTGAGGGTAAGGGTTAAGGTAGAGGTTAGGGTTAGGTTAAGGGTCAGTTTCTGATTTTGGTTAGCCATTTTGCAGGTCAGCAGTGTCCTTATAGTCTCTCCCACAAAGCCCTGACACCATGTACATCCCAAATGGCAGCCTATTCCCCATGGGTCCTGGTCAAATGTAGTGACCTACTACCCCATTGTCTCTGGTCAAAAGTAGTGCACTATATAGGGAATAGGGTTCCATTTCCACAGCCAACATCCTCTTCCTGCCCACCTCCCACCTCCTCCCGTCTGGGTAAATAGCTCGGGATAGGAGCAATGTCCAAGGGGATGCAGTAACTGGTCCTGGATATGGGAACACCTATGTCTGGGGTAATTACCCTGTGTGCAACAATGAATCAAATGAAAGATAGCCCTGTAATCTAGAGGTCTGGCAAAATGGCCGATAAAGGATGGGGTTCAGATGTCGTTGCGAAGATAGAGCCATATGCGAAAATGATAAATGAGGTAAAGGAAAGAGGGATAGGCCTAATCTTTAGCCTGATATGGACTGGAGAAGTTATCAGATTATTCTGCAATTGACTATATATAATCTATTTAATTATAGTCTCATGTTCAGAATAAACATCAAGGGACTACACTCCATGGAATTAGGGCTAGTGTCACGTTCTGACCTTAGTTCCTTTGTTATGTCTTTGTTTTAGTATGGTCAGGGCGTGAGTTGGGTGGGTTGTCTTTTATTATGTCTTTGTTTTAGTATGGTCAGGGCGTGAGTTGGGTAAGGTTTTGTCTATGTTCCGTTTTCTATGTTGTGTTTTGCGTTTTGGCCTGGTATGATTCTCAATCAGAGGCAGGTGTCTGGGTAGCCTAGTGGTTAGAGCGTTGGTCTATTAACCGGAAGGTTGCAAGTTCAAACCCCCGAGCGGACAAGGTACAAATCTGTCGTTCTGCCCCTGAACAAGGCAGTTAACCCACTGTTTCCTAGGCCGTCATTGAAAATAAGAATTTGTTCTTAACTGACTTGCGTAGTTAAATAAAGGTAAAATAAATAAATAAAAAGTTGTCTCTGATTGAGAATCATACTTAGGTAGCCTTTTCTCGCCTGTGTTTATTTCCTGTGTCTGTGTCTTCCACACGGAACTGGTTTAGTTTAGTTTAGTTTATTTAATTTTTTTTACAGGGACAGTGCACATTAATCAACGTTTCAGTAAAAGTGCCAGTTTTAGCCAGCCGGCTAATTTTCAACCGCAGTCTCTGGGCAGGTTATTAAAAACAATTACAATATAGACAATAGCACCATAGACATAGCAACATAGCAACATAGGACAAGCAAGACATAGCATACAGACAGAGCAACATAGAACAAAAAGCAGCAAGACAAAATTCATAAAAGCAACAAAGTGTTTCCACACCTCACAAGCTACAGACAACATGGAAAGCGGCAACACACAGCTAGGGACCATGTTCACAAATCTGGTTTGTTGTTTCACTTGGTTATTTAGTTTTTTTTTTGTGGTGTTCAGTTTGTTCTATTAAACACGGACACTTACCACGCTGCACATTGGTCCTCCTCTTCTCCTTCATATGACGACCGTGACAGCAACGAGTAACTTATAGAAAAACATTACACAAGGTAGTGAACCATATATCCTTCCTGGTTGGCCCTGTCTGGAGGTATTGTCGGATAGGGCCACAGTGTCCCCCGAAACCACCCCTGTCTCAGCCTCCAGTATCTATGCTGCAATAGTCTATGGTGCCAGGGGGCTAGGGTCAGTCTGTTATAGCTGGTGTAATTCTCCTGTCTTATCTGGTGTCCTATGTGAATTTAAGTATGCTTCCTCTAACCCACTGTTCTCCGGGCGCCGAAGACGTGGATGTCGCTTAAGGCAGAGCCCCGCACCTCTTGGGTTTAATGTGGAGGACACATTTCAGTTGAAGGCATTCAGTTGTACAACTGACTAGGAATTACCCTTTTCCCTTTCCCATTCTAATTATCTCTCTCCTTCTCTCCCTCCCCTCCCGGAGGACCTGAGCCCTAGGACCATACCTGAGCCCTAAGGACCATACCTGAGCCCTAGGACCCTACCTGAGCCCTAGGACCCTACCTGAGCCCTAGGACCCTACCTGAGCCCTAGGACCCTACCTGAGCCCTAGGACCCTACCTGAGCCCTAGGACCATGCCTGAGCCCTAGGACCATGCCTGAGCCCTAGGACCATACCTGAGCCCTAGGACCATGCCTGAGCCCCAGGACCATGCCTGAGCTGCAGACCATGCCTGAGCCCTAGGACCATGCCTGTTCCCTAGGACCTACCTGCCTCGGATCTGCTGTTTTCGACCATACCTGAGCCCTGCTGGACCATGCCTGGCTATCCCCAGCCACCTGACATACTGCTGCAGATTCAACTGTTCTGCCTGCAACAACTGGAATCTTTTGACCTGTGGTCATCTAGGAACGTTTGAACATCTTGAAGAACAATCTGGCCTTAATGGCCATCTGCTGTTTTCGGCACAGCCAGAAGAGGACTGGCCACCCCTCAGAGCCTGGTTCTCTCCACCGCACAGCCAGCTGGCCACCCCTCATAGTGCTTCCTCTCCACCCGAAAAGCCAGAAGAGGACTGGCCACCCCTCATAGCCTGGTTCCTTGACCTGTTGCACAGCCTACAACAACTGTGATTATCTTTTGACCCTGCTGGTCATCTATGAATGTTTGAACATCTTGAAGAACAATCTGGTCTTAATGGCCATGTTCTTACAATCTCCACCCGGCACAGCCAGAAGAGGACTGGCCACCCTCATAGCCTGGTTCCTCTCCACCCGGCACAGCCAGAAGAGGACTGGCCACCCCTCAGAGCCTGGTTCCTCTCCACCCGGCACAGCCAGAAGAGGACTGGCCACCCCTCAGAGCCTGGTTCCTCTCTAGGTTTCTTCCTATGTTCCTGCCTTTCTAAGGAGTTTTTCCTAGACACCATGCTTCTACACCGTGCTTGTATGCATCTGCATTGCTTTCTGTTTTCTTTTTTTAGGCTGGTTTTCTGCTGATGTAAAAAAAAAAGGGGGCTTTATAATTGCATGTGATTGATTGATGTGCTTTGCTTTTTTTACTCTGTTTACTGATCTTCTGTTTTATCTTGCAGGGATGGAAACACTGACACTCAGTCCTTTCGGCTCAGTCACTCCACTCCGTCAGATCCGTATCGATAGATGTCCTCTCCAGATGATCTCTCCATGGCCACGTGTCTTTGTGCTCTGCATTTGACCAGGACCTACAGGACCCCCATAAGGCTGGTCATAGCTGCTGTAAGAATGACCTATAAGGCTGGTCATAGCTGCTGTAAGAATGACCTATAAGGCTGGTCATAGCTGCTGTAAGAATGACCTATAAGGCTGGTCATAGCTACTGTAAGAATCACCTATAAGGCTGGTCATAGCTGCTGCAAGAATGACCTATAAGGCTGGTCATAGCTACTGCAAGAATGACCTATAAGGCTGGTCATAGCTACTGCAGGAATGACCTATAAGGCTGGTCATAGCTGCTGTAAGAATGACCTATAAGGCTGGTCATAGCTACTGTAAGAATGACCTATAAGGCTGGTCATAGCTACTGTAAGAATGACCTATAAGGCTGGTCATAGCTACTGTAAGAATGACCTATAAGGCTGGTCATAGCTACTGCAAGAATGACCTATAAGGCTGGTCATAGCTACTGCAAGAATGACCTATAAGGCTGGTCATAGCTACTGTAAGAATGACCTATAAGGCTGGTCATAGCTACTGCAGGAATGACCTATAAGGCTGGTCATAGCTACTGTAAGAATGACCTATAAGGCTGGTCATACCTACTGCAAGAAGGACCTATAAGGCTGGTCATAGCTACTGCAGGAATGACCTATAAGGCTGGTCATAGCTACTGTAAGAATGACCTATAAGGCTGGTCATAGCTACTGTAAGAATGACCTATAAGGCTGGTCATACCTACTGCAAGAAGGACCTATAAGGCTGGTCATAGCTACTGCAGGAATGACCTATAAGGCTGGTCATAGCTACTGCAAGAATGACCTATAAGGCTGGTCATAGCTGCTGTAAGAATAGCCTATAATGCTGGTCATAGCTACTGCAAGAATGACCTATAAGGCTGGTCATAGCTACTGCAGGAATGACCTATAAGGCTGGCCATAGCTGCTGTAAGAATGACCTATAAGGCTGGTCATAGCTACTGCAAGAAGGACCTATAAGGCTGGTCATAGCTACTGTAAGATGGGCCTATAAGGCTGGTCATAGCTACTGCAGGAATGACCTATAAGGCTGGTCATAGCTACTGTAAGAATGACCTATAAGGCTGGTCATAGCTACTGCAGGAATGACCTATAAGGCTGGTCATAGCTACTGCAAGAAGGACCTATAAGGCTGGCCATAGCTACTGCAGGAATGACCTATAAGGCTGGTCATAGCTACTGTAAGAATGACCTATAAGGCTGGTCATAGCTACTGTAAGATGGGCCTATAAGGCTGGTCATAGTTACTGCAGGAATGACCTATAAGGCTGGTCATAGCTACTGTAAGAATGACCTATAAGGCTGGTCATAGCTAATGTAAGTTGTACTACTGCAATAATTGACCCATAGAGCTCTGGTCAAAAGTAGTGCACTACATATTGAATAAGGCTGGTCATAGCTACTGTAAGAATGACCTACAGGGCTAGGGTGCCATTTGGAATGCATTCCCCGACCTATAAGGGATGGTGTCCCTCACTGTCCCACCCTATAAGGCTGGTCATAGCTGGTTGGCCCCGAAACAAAGGCTGCCTCTCTGTCTTCCTACCCCAAAAGGACCTATAAGGCTGGTCCTCAACCTGACATGGAAGAGGGAAAGAAATACAACACATATTTATAAGATTATCATGCCTCGTGTTTAATTTTCAAGTTGTGTGCTATATAGTAAAATCGGGTGCGATTTGGGACAAAACCAGTTGATCTTTGTTAGTGACAGTGTGTCCCCTGACAATAAGGCTGGTCATAGCACTCTAATGAGGAATGATTTGATAACCGCCTACTCTCAGAATGGCCTCAAGGCTGGTCAAATGTCTGGAAGGACCTATAGGCTGGTCATGGGGTGGGGGTAAGATGGGCCTAGAAGGGAGGTCATAGACGGGGGAGATGACCTAAAGGCTGGGGAGATAGATAGAGAAGAATGACCTCCCCTTGTCAGACCACTGCCAAATTAGAATGTATCTAATCAAATAAAATACCCACCTCCCCCCCATGTAAAATCAGAACTCCTCCCACCCATGTCAAATCAGAACTCCCCCATGGAACTCCCCCCATGTAAAATCAGAACTCCCCATGTAAAATCAGAACTCCATCCCCCTGTAAAATCAGAACTGCTCCCCCCCATGTAAAATCAGAACTCCTCCCCCCCATGTAAAATAAGAACTCCTCCCACCCATGTAAAATCAGAACTCCTCCCCCCATGTAAAATCAGAACTCCTCCCTCCCTGTCTTCAGAACTCCTCCCCCATGTAAAATCCTCCTCCCCCACCCATGTAAAATCAGACCTCCCACATGTAAAATCAGAAATACAACCCATATTTAAAATTAGAACTGCCTCCCCCATGTTTAATTTTCAGAACTGTCCCCCCATAGTAAAATCAGAACTCCTCCCCCATTTAAAATCAGAACTCAGTTGATCTTTGTTAGTCAAATCAGAACTGTCCCCATGAAAATCAACATCTCCCCCCATGTAAAACACTCTAATGAAAATGATTTGAAAATCAGAACTCCCCCATCTCAGAATGGCCTCCCCCTGTAAAATGTCAGAACTCCCCCCCACGGGGTGGGGTGGGGGGAAATCAGAACTCCTCCCCCTGTAAAATCAGAACTCCCCCCATGTAAAATAAGAACTCCTCCCACCCATGTAAAATCAGAACTCACTCCCCCCATGTAAATGAACTCCTAATCAAATAAAATCCCACTCCCCCATGTCAAAATCAGAACTCCTCCCCCCATGTAAAATCAGAACTCCCCCCATGTAAAATCAGAACTCCCCCCATGTAAAATCAGAACTCCCCCCCCCATGTAAAATCAGAACTCCTCCCCCATGTAAAATCAGAACTTCCCCCATGTAAAATCAGAACTTCCCCCCCATGTAAAATCAGAACTCCCCCCATGGGAAAATCAGAACTCCTCCCACCCATGTAAAATCAGAACTCCTCCCACCCATGTAAAATCAGAACTCCTCCCCCCCCATGTAAAATCAGAACTCCTCCCCCATGTAAAATCAGAACTCCTCCCACCCATGTAAAATCAGAACTCCTCCCACCCATGTAAAATCAGAACTCCTCCCCCCCATGTAAAATCAGAACTCCCCCCCTGTAAAATCAGAACTCCCCCCCTGTAAAATCAGAACTCCTCCCCCCCCTGTAAAATCAGAACTCCTCCCCCCCCTGTAAAATCAGAACTCCTCCCCCCATGTAAAATCAGAACTCCTCCCCCCATGTAAAATCAGAACTCCTCCCCCCATGTAAAATCAGAACTCCTCCCCCCCATGTAAAATCAGAACTCCTCCCACCCATGTAAAATCAGAACTCCTCCCCCCATGTAAAATCAGAACTCCTCCCCCCATGTAAAATCAGAACTCCTCCCACCCATGTAAAATCAGAACTCCTCCCACCCATGTAAAATCAGAACTCCTCCCCCATGTAAAATCAGAACTCCTCCCCCTGTAAAATCAGAACTCCTCCCCCTGTAAAATCAGAACTCCTCCCCCTGTAAAATCAGAACTCCTCCCCCCCTGTAAAATCAGAACTCCTCCCCCCATGTAAAATCAGAACTCCTCCCACCCAAAAATCGAGTCATGTTGAATGTGATGCAGCATTACGTTTGCTTGATTACAGTTTTCTTTTAACCAAATTTAAAGCAGACAAAGATGGCGTTCGTTTAGCCACTAATCAATTGATCTACATATTTATCTAACAGAGATGCTGAAAATCAAATGAAATGTTATTGGTCACATACACATGGTTAGCAGATGTAAATGTGAGTGTAGCGTAATGCTTGTGCTTCTAGTTCTGACAGTGCAGCAATATCTAACATGTAATCTAACAATTCCACCACAACTACCTCATACACACAAGTCTAAAGGGGTGAATGAGAATATGTACATATAATTATATGGATGAGCGATGACTGAGCGACATAGGGCAAGGTGCAGTAGATGGTATAAAATACAGTATATACGTGTGATATGAGTAATGTAAGATATGTAAACATTATTAAAGTGGCTCGTGATCTGTTTATCAAAGTGGCCATTGATTTGAGTCAGTATGTTGGCAGCAGCCTCTCTATGTTAATGACGGCTGTTTTAACAGTCTGATGGCCTTGAGATAGAAGCAGTTTTTCAGTCTCTCGGTCCCCAGCTTTGCTACACCTGTACTGACCTCGCCTTCTGGATTGTAGTAGGGGGGTGAACAGCCAGTGGCTCGGGTGGTTGTTGTCCTTGATGACCTTGAGGAAATACAGCAGGTCTAGGCTATTATTCAAGCTGTTTAACCTAGTGATGAGGGTGGGCCACTTTCCTGAGATCTGGAGACAAGGCTTTATCACACCTAGATTAAAACACTGTGACAAGTTTGACCCTAATAACTATAGATCCATCTCTGTTAGTAGTAACTTGGGAAAGGTTTTCTGTCGCATAAAAATGACAGAATTCATGGCTTCCTATGAGAACACAACATTTGAAGTAAAAGTCTCATTGGATTCCTACCTAAACAACATAACAACAGATCACTTACCAAACACCCTCCACGCCTTGGTCATACGAAAAAAAAAACACATTCGATTTTGATTCTGTACGGAACGAATCAAATAAAATCAAATCAAATGGTATTTGTCACATGCTTACTAACAAGCCCTTAACCAACATTGTTGTTTTAAAGAAAAATAAGCCTTAAGAAAGTATTTACTAAATAAACTGAAGTAAAAAAAAAAATACAAAATATAAAAAAGGTAGGTCTATCATATTATTATTGTGATCTAAAAGGAATGAAGTTATCGTAAGATTTAGGACTCCTATGTTTTATGACCAGTGTGTGGTACTGAACGTGTTATATTGTGTCATAGGCATTGACTTGACACATCAATTCTGATATCAAACCCCCAAGTGAAGGACTTACGAAATAAAGCAATTTAATGCTTGTTTTCAAACTTACTCGTGTACTGTCCCCTCCAAGGGTCCGCTGAGAGTGATCTGGTTGCAAATATAAAATACCTTTTATGTGTCATGGTTGACACGTGAAGCAAAGGTGAATCACTATTCGATCCTTCATATTCCACATGGAAGAAGAAACCAAATGTTGCCTTTTAGCAGTAATCACAACAGAGATGTGCCACTGTGCCACTCTATGTGTGTGTGTGTGTGTGTGTGTGTGTGTGTGTGTGTGTGTGTGGAAGGGGGGTGTTCTCCATGGGAAGTTCCTTCCTGTTCCTGCCAACAGAAAGATTGAAGACATGGGTTCAAACACTATTCAATATTTAATTTAATTTAAAATACTTCTGTTGGGCTTTATTAAATAAAAAAATTAAAAAATGTTTTTCTTGAACCCTTATTTGATTGAGCTTGCCTGGCACAACGAACCAATAGAATAGCCCGCAAAACTACAAATCCAGGCAGGCTAAAGCAAACGCTCAAAGTATTTGAAATATTTCAAGTACTATTTGAACCCAGGTCTGGTCTGCACCTTCTTTTCAACCCCATTTGTCTTGTTAATGTACCCCTCTGATTACCTGATTGCGCTGGATGACTGTGGAGAAAATCTGATTGCCAAAATTATATAGAGCAAAACTTTTGATTGGGGAGGGATCTAGGATGCATGATCGTTGACGGGGCCTGATGTGGCCTCATTGATTTCAAATCAGCGAAGTGGCACATGTAATTGTAATCAGACCTTAGAGGATACGTTCTCAGAGCAGTCTATTCTTCTATTCTAAGACCCCTAACTTTCTTTCTATTCAAATGTTTGAGCTTGAACAATATGATATAATTAAATACAAAAACTATAGTTTAAGCGAGTTGACGTGAAGTCTGGAAAAAAAGAAAGGCAATTCACATGAGCGCTACAATGCTGTGATGGGAACAGGGTGATATTTGGGACAGAGTTAAACAGTGAGGGTCCATGGCTGTATAATGCCAGCCTCAGTGTTGGTCACTCTGACAGCTGCTTGAGACGCAATTCCATCAACTGCAATTGTACAACTCAAAATGGGTTGATGATTAGGTCTAGATTACATCAAGGTACACATTGCAGGGCTTTGTAATTCACTGTACAGAGTCAGGATATTTGTATTACAAAAAGAGCAGTGATTAAATCAGAAGTGATTACAATATACACTCACCGGCCAGTTTATTAGGTACACTACCCCGTTCACGAAAACAGATCTGTCCTACAGACAGTGAGCTATATAAATGCAGGCAGACAGGCATCGAGGCATTCAGTTACAGTTCCATTAAATGTTCGAATGGGCAAAACGAATGACCTAAGCGACATTGAGCGTGGTATGATCGTCGGCGCGTTGCACCGGTTCCAGTATGTCAGAAACGTCCGCACGACAGCATCTAGGATTTCCCGAGAATGGTGCGACAAACTAAAAACATCCAGTCAGCGTGTAGTCCTGTGGGCGAAAAAACAAGCTCCTTGGTGTGAGGTCAAAGAAGAATGGCAAGAATCGTGAAAGCTAACAGGCGGGGGCCACAAACAGACAAAATAACGTCGCAGTACAACAGTGGTGTGCGGGACGGCCATCTTGGAACGTACAACTCATTGATCCTTGTCACTGATTGGCTATTTGCAGCAGACGACCACACTGGGTTCCACTCGTATCAGCTAAGAACAAGAGGAAGCGTCTCCAGTGGGCAACGCCATCACCAACACTGGACAATAGACGAGTGGAAAAACATTGCCTTGTCCGACAAATCTCTGATGGCAGAGTCAGGATTTAACATAAGCAGCATGAGTCCATGGACCCGTCCTGCCTGGTGTCAACGGTACAGGCTGGAGGTCGGTGGTGTACCTCCGTCCAATCTGCAGCAACTGCGTGATTCCATGGTGTCAGCATGGACCAACATATCTGTGGAACGTTTCCCAATTGTCTAATCCATGCCCCGAAGAATTCAGACTATTCTGGTGGTAAAAGGGGGGTCTGACTCGGTACTAGATGGGTGTACCTAATAAACGGGCCAGTGTATATCTTAGATCATCCTCTTCCACACCAATGATATAGTCCTTTCCATCACATCACACATAGTCAGAGTCAATAGAATAGTCAGAGTCGGAGTCAGTCATAGTCTAAGTTACTGTCAGTCAATAGAATAGTCAGTCGGAGTCAAAGTTTAAGTAATATAATAGCCATAATCAGAGTCGTAGTTGGCGTCAGAGTCAATAGAATAATCTGAGTCAGAGTCAAGAGAATAGTTATAGACAGAGTGTATAGAGTAGTCATAGTTGGAGTCATCACTGTCTCTGTCGTTGGTGGAAGGAGTAGACCAAAACGCAGCGTGGTAAGTGTTCATGTTTAATCAAAAATGAACACTAAACAAAATAACAATGAGGAATAACGAGAACGAAACAGTTCTGTCAGGTGATACACACAAAACAGAAAACAACTACCCACAAATCATCGTGGGAACATAGGCTACCTAAGTATGGTTCTCATTCAGAGACAACGATTGACAGCCTCCTCTGATTGGGAACCATACCCGGCCAAAAGCAGAAATACAAAAACCTAGAACAAAACATTAAATGCCCACCCCAACTCCCGCCCTGACCAAGCTAAAACAGAGACATAAAAAAGGAACTAAGGTCAGGATGTGACATTGAGTCAGAGACTCCGTTATAGTCAGAGTTAATACAAAAGTCAGAGTCATAGTGGGAGTCATCATCACAGTCAGAGTTGAAAGAATAGTCCTTGTCTGAGTCATCGTAGTCAGAGTCATAGTAAAAGTCAGAGTTGATGGTTGGAGTTATAGTCAGAGTCAGTAGAATAGTCATAGTCAGTCAATAGTCAGAGTCAGTAGAATAGTCATAGTCAGTCTATAGTCAGAGTCATAGTCAGTCTATAGTCAGAGTCATAGTCAGTCTATAGTCAGAGTCATAGTCAGTCTATAGTCAGAGTCAGTAGAATAGTCATAGTCAGTCAATAGTCTGTTATAATCAGAGTCAAAAGAATATTCAGTCATAGGCAAAGGTCAAGATTCAAGAGTCGACTGTCAGTCAGTAGTCAGATGGGTAGTCATAGTTAATAGTCATAGTCAGTCTATAGTCAGAGTCATAGTCAGAGTCAATAGTCAGAGTCAGTAGAATAGTCATAGTCAGTCTATAGTCAGAGTCATAGTCAGTCTATAGTCAGAGTTGATGGTTGGAGTTATAGTCAGTCAGTAGAATAGTCATAGTCAGTCAATAGTCAGAGTCAGTAGAATAGTCATAGTCAGTCTATAGTCAGAGTCATAGTCAGTCAATAGTCAGAGTCATAGTCAGTCTATAGTCAGAGTCAGTAGAATAGTCATAGTCAGTCATAGTCAGAGTCAGTAGAATAGTCATAGTCAGTCTATAGTCAGAGTCATAGTCAGTCAATAGTCAGAGTCAGTAGAATAGTCATAGTTAGTCTATAGTCAGAGTCATAGTCAGTCTATAGTCAGAGTCATAGTCAGTCTATAGTCAGAGTCATAGTTATAGTCAGTGTCAATAGAATAGTCATAGTCAGTCTATAGTCAGTCATAGTCAGTCTATAGTCATAGTCAGAGTTACAGTCAGTGTCAATAGAATAGTCAAAGTCGGTCAATAGTCAGAGTCAGAGTCAATAGAATAGTCAAAGTCGGTCAATAGTCAGAGTCATAGTCAATAGTCAGTCTATAATCAGAGTCAACAGAATAGTCAGTCAGTCTATAGTCAGAGTCAGTAGAATAGTCATACTCAGTCAATCCTGATTCACACATCCTATAGTCAGAGTCCTAGAATAGCCTCTTCCTGTCAATAGTCAGAGTTTATAGCCTCTTCCTGTCTATAGTCAGAGTCAGTATAGTCTTCCTGTTTATAGTCTTCCTGTTTATAGTCTTCCTGTTTATAGCCTCTTCCTGTTTATAGCCTCTTCCTGTTTATAGTCATAGTCTTCAGTTAATAGCCTCTTCCTGTTTATAGTCAGAGTCCTGTTAATAGTCATTCCTGTTATAGTCAGAGTCAGTGTTTATAGTCATCTTCAATGTTTATAGCCTCTTCCTGTTTATAGTCTCTTCCTGTTTATAGCCTCTTCAGTAGAATAGTCCTGTTTATAGCCTCTTCCTGTTTATAGTCAGCCATAGTTACTTCCTGTTTAGATAGCCTCTTCCTGTTTATAGCCTCTTCCTGTTAATAGCCTCTTCCTGTTTATAGCCTCTTCCTGTTTATAGCCTCTTCCTGTTTATAGCCTCTTCCTGTTTATAGCCTCTTCCTGTTAATAGCCTCTTCCTGTTAATAGCCTCTTCCTGTTTATAGCCTCTTCCTGTTAATAGCCTCTTCCTGTTAATAGCCTCTTCCTGTTTATAGCCTCTTCCTGTTAATAGCCTCTTCCTGTTAATAGCCTCTTCCTGTTAATAGCCTCTTCCTGTTTATAGCCTCTTCCTGTTAATAGCCTCTTCCTGTTATAGCCTCTTCCTGTTAATAGCCTCTTCCTGTTTATAGCCTCTTCCTGTTTAATTTGTTTCCATCAGTTTATAACCTCTTCCTGTTTATAGAACTAGAAGGTTATATTATAAATAATAATAGATAACAGCTTTATGTTTTTAGCAATGCAGAGTTAAAGAAATGTAATTTAAAAAAAATAGAAATAGAGACACAAGGAATTCCAGTTAATAACAAGTAAAAATAACTGCCTGTTTATAGCCTCTTCCTGTTTATAGCCTCTTCCTAATAACATGCTCTTCCTGTTAATAGCCTCTTCCTGTTAATAGCCTCTTCCTGTTTATAGCCTCTTCCTGTTTATAGCCTCTTCCTGTTAATAGCCGCTTCCTGTTAATAGCCGCTTCCTGTTTATAGCCTCTTCCTGTTAATAGCCGCTTCCTGTTAATAGCCTCTTCCTGTTAATAGTCTCTTCCTGTTAATAGCCTCTTCCTGTCTAATTTGTTTCCATCAGTATCATAACTTTCCCCTTCTGAAAAAATAATGGTCCACAAGAACTAGAAGGTATATATTATAAATAATAATATGATAACAGCAAGGACTTATGGGTCATTTTTCAACAATGCAGAGTTAAAGAAATGTAATTTTAAAAAAAAATAGAAATAGAGACACAAGGAATAAATACACAGCAAATAACAATAACAAGTAAAAAATAACATGGCTACATACGGTAATAACATGGTTATATATACGGTAATAACATGGCTATATATACGGTAATAACATGGTTATATATACGGTAATAACATGGCTACATACGGTAATAATATGGCTATATATACGGTAATAACATGGCTACATACGGTAATAATATGGCTATATATACGGTAATAACATGGCTACATACGGTAATAACATGGCTATATATACGGTAATAACATGGCTACATACGGTAATAACATGGTTATATATACGGTAATAACATGGCTACATACGGTAATAATATGGCTATATATACGGTAATAACATGGCTACATACGGTAATAACATGGCTATATATACGGTAATAACATGGCTATATATACGGTAATAACATGGCTACATACGGTAATAACTTGGCTATATATACGGTAATAACATGGTTATATATACGGTAATAACATGGTTATATATACGGTAATAACATGGCTACATACGGTAATAACATGGCTATATATACGGTAATAACATGGCTATATACGGTAATAACATGGCTACATACGGTAATAACATGGCTATATATACGGTAATAACATGGCTACATACGGTAATAACATGGCTATATACGGTAATAACATGGCTACATACGGTAATAACATGGCTATATACGGTAATAACATGGCTACATACGGTAATAACATGGCTATATATACGGTAATAACATGGCTATATATACGGTAATAACATGGCTACATACGGTAATAACATGGCTATATATACGGTAATAACATGGCTATATACGGTAATAACATGGCTACATACGGTAATAACATGGCTATATATACGGTAATAACATGGCTATATATACACGGTAATAACATGGCTATATACGGTAATAACATGGCTACATATGGTAAAAACATGGCTACATATGGTAAAAACATGGCTACATATGGTAAAAACATGGCTATATATGGTAAAAACATGGCTATATATGGTAAAAATATGGCTATATATGGTAAAAACATGGCTATATATGTTAATAACATGGCTATATACGGTAATAACATGGCTATATATGGTAATAACATGGCTATATACGGTAATAACATGGCTATATACGGTAATAACATGGCTATATACGGTAATAACATGGCTATATACGGTAATAACATGGCTATATATGGTAATAACATGGCTATATATACGGTAATAACATGGCTACATATGGTAATAACATGGCTATATATGGTAATAACATGGCTATATACGGTAATAACATGGCTATATACGGTAATAACATGGCTATATATACGGTAATAACATGGCTATATACGGTAATATCATGGCTATATACGGTAATATCATGGCTATATACGGTAATAACATGGCTATATATGGTAATAACATGGCTACATACGGTAATAACATGGCTATATATACGGTAATAACATGGCTATATACGGTAATAACATGGCTATATACGGTAATAACATGGCTATATACGGTAATAACATGGCTACATATGGTAATAACATGGCTATATACGGTAATAACATGGCTATATATACGGTAATAACATGGCTACATATGGTAATAACATGGCTATATATACGGTAATAACATGGCTATATACGGTAATAACATGGCTATATATACGGTAATAACATGGCTACATATGGTAATAACATGGCTATATACGGTAATAACATGGCTATATATACACGGTAATAACATGGCTACATATGGTAATAACATGGCTATATACGGTAATAACATGGCTATATACGGTAATAACATGGCTATATACGGTAATAACATGGCTATATATACGGTAATAACATGGCTACATATGGTAATAACATGGCTCTATATACGGTAATAACATGGCTATATATACGGTAAGTACCAGTCCAGAGTCGATGTGTAGGTGTACCAGGTAATTAAGGTAGCTATGTAGATGTATATGAGGTAGGGGTAAAGTGACAAGGCAACAGGATAGATAATAGAAAGTAGTAGCAACGTATGTGGTGAGTGTGAAAGTGTGTGTGTGTGTGTGTGTGTGTGTGTGTGTGTGTGTGTGTGTGTGTGTGTGTGTGTGTGTGTGTGTGTGTGTGTGTGTGTGTGTTGGGGTGTACAGTACCTCAAAGGCTCCAAAGCCAATTCATACTCTTCCTTTTTTTCCGTATAAATGTTCTCACTTTTGTTGAATGTCCTTTCCTTTTGTTGCCTTCTAGATTTCCACAGACACAATATCTAACTTCAACGTGTGGAGGAATGGAGGTTGTTTGTAGACGGTCATACAGGAAACATAAGAGATTGTTGGGGGGTCAATACATTTAAATATAAATGAATTGTAACCTGAAGTTAATTGAAAGGTATTGAAATAATTTGCTCAGATATGTAGCTGTGAAATCGGGAGGCCGAAATCACGGTCATGTGCTTTCCAGAAATCCATAAGTCCCAGCTGTCCGCGACTACACTTCATTCATTAACTTTGTATTGATCATAGTCATTTCTTATCGAGACCCACCCCGCCCATTCAACACACTGTTGTTTCACACATCACACAGATTATTCATGTTGTTGTTTACACTGTTGTTGTTGACATTGTTGTTGTTGACATTGTTGTTGTTGACACTGTTGTTGTTGACACTGTTGTTGTTTACATTGTTATTTCACACATTTGACTCGCTTCCTCGGTTTCTGTTGTTGTGAAGTGTTGTTGTTTACATTGCTGTTTAGAGGGTTGTTTACAGTGTTGTTTACATTGCTGTTTACAGTGTTGTTTACAGTGTTGTTTACAGTGTTGTTTACAGTGCTGTTTACAGTGTTGTTTACAGTGTTGTTTACATTGCTGTTTACATTGCTGTTTACATTGTTGTTTACAGTGTTGTTTACATTGCTGTTTACAGTGTTGTTTACATTGCTGTTTACAGTGTTGTTTACATTGCTGTTTACAGTGTTGTTTACATTGTTGTTTACATTGTTGTTTACATTGTTGTTTACATTGCTGTTTACAGTGTTGTTTACATTGCTGTTTACATTGCTGTTTACAGTGTTGTTTACATTGTTGTTTACATTGCTGTTTACATTGCTGTTTACAGTGTTGTTTACATTGTTGTTTACATAGCTGTTTACATTGCTGTTTACAGTGCTGTTTACATTGCTGTTTACAATGTTGATTACAGTGTTGTTTACATTGCTGTTTATAATGTTGTTTACAGGGATATACTCTATCGTAATGGAAATATATTCAAAGAATTCTCTAGGGTACTTTCAAAATCCATGAAAGCGTTGTACTTTTCGTTCTCTTAATTCACATTGTGACTGTGAAAAGAATCCCTGAAAACTAGGGGAGGAGGAAAGTTAATAAATCCTCCTTTAGTGACGGCCTGAGGTAAAGGAGACCTGACACGAGGCAGCTGTTCTTCTGTTCTGGCCTGATGTCATATGCATCATGCTGCAAGCCTGCAGGCCTCCATCAGGACCAGTGGTAGTCTTTAGGAGAAGCCCGTTTTGTACAATATACTGGGGCCTGTGGAAGTATTAGGAGAGGAGGAATGCAACATACACCTCTCCTGGCTATACCTCTCCTAACTACCTCTCTCCTAACTACCCCTCTCCTGCCTACCCCTCTCCTGGCTATACCTCTCCTAACTACCTCTCTCCTAACTACCCCTCTCCTGCCTACCCCTCTCCTGGCTATACCTCTCCTAACTACCTCTCTCCTAACTACCCCTCTCCTGCCTACCCCTCTCCTGGCTATACCTCTCCTAACTACCTCTCTCCTAACTACCCCTCTCCTGCCTCCCCTCTCCTGGCTACCCCTCTCCTAACTACCTCTCTCCTAACTACCCCTCTCCTGCCTACCCCTCTCCTAACTACCCCTCTCCTAACTACCTCTCTCCTAACTACCCCTCTCCTGCCTAACTAACCTCCTAACTACCTCTCTCCTAACTACCCCTCTCCTGCCTACCTCTCTCCTAACTACCCCTCTCCTAACTACCTCTCTCCTGCCTACCCCTCTCCTGACTACGTCTCTCCTGACTACGTCTCTCCTAACTACCCCTCTCCTGCCTGCCCCTCTCCTAACTACCCCTCTCCTAACTACCCCTCTCCTGCCTGCCCCTCTCCTAACTACCCCTCTCCTGCCTACCCCTCTCCTGCCTACCCCTCTCCCGACTACCCCTCTCCTAACTACCCCTCTCCTGCCTACCCCTCCCTGACTACCCCTCTCCTAACTACCCCTCTCCTAACTACCCCTCTCCTAACTACCCCTCTCCTGACTACCCCTCTCCTAACTACCCCTCTCCTAACTAACCCTCTCCTGCCTACGTCTCTCCTAACTACCCCTCTCCTAACTACCCCTCTCCTAACTACCCCTCTCCTAACTACCCCTCTCCTAACTACCCCTCTCCTAACTACCCCTCTCCTGACTACCCCTCTCCTAACTACCCCTCTCCTAACTACCCCTCTCCTAACTACGCCTCTCCTAACTATACCTCTCCTGACTACCCCTCTCCTAACTACCCCTCTCCTAACTACCCCTCTCCTAACTAACCCTCTCCTGCCTACGTCTCTCCTAACTACCCCTCTCCTAACTACCCCTCTCCTAACTACCCCTCTCCTAACTACCCTCTCCTAACTAGCCCTCTCCTGACTACCCCTCTCCTAACTACCCCTCTCCTAACTAACCCTCTCCTGCCTACGTCTCTCCTAACTACCCCTCTCCTAACTACCCCTCTCCTAACTACCCCTCTCCTGACTACCCCTCTCCTAACTACCCCTCTCCTGCCTACCCCTCCCAGGCTATACCTCTCCTAACTACCCCTTTCCTGCCTACCCCTCTCCTAACTACCCCTCTCCTGCCTACCCCTCTCCTGACTACCCCTCTCCTGACTACCCCTCTCCTAACTACCCCTCTCCTGCCTACCCCTCCCTGGCCATACCTCTCCTAACTACTTCTCTCCTAACTACCCCTCTCCTAACTACCCCTCTCCTAACTACCCCTCTCCTAACTATACTTCTCCTAACTACCCCTCTCCTGACTACCCCTCTCCTGACTACCCCTCTCCTAACTACCCCTCTCCTAACTAACCCTCTCCTGCCTGCCCCTCTCCTGACTGCCCCTCTCCTGACTACCCCTCTCCTAACTACCCCTCTCCTAACTACCCCTCTCCTAACTAACCCTCTCCTGACTACCCCTCTCCTGACTACCCCTCTCCTGCCTGCCCCTCTCATAACTACCCCTCTCCTAACTAACCCTCTCCTAACTATACTTCTCCTAACTACCCCTCTCCTGACTACCCCAATCCTAACTACCCCTCTCCTAACTACCCCTCTCCTGCCTACCCCTCCCTGGCCTACCCCTCTCCTAACTACCCCTCCCCTAACTACCCCTCTCCTAACTACCCCTCTCCTAACTACCCCTCTCCTGCCTACCCCTCCCTGGCCATACCTCTCCTAACTACCCCTCTCCTAACTACCCCTCTCCTAACTACCCCTCTCCTAACTACCCCTCTCCTAACTACCCTAACTCTCCTAACTATACTTCTCCTAACTACCCCTCTCCTGACTACCCCTCTCCTAACTACCCCTCTCCTAACTACCCCTCTCCTAACTACCCCTCTCCTAACTAACCCCCTCCTAACTACCCCTCTCCTGACTACCCTTCCTAACTACCCCTCCTCCGACTCTCCCAACCTCTCCTTGACTACCCCTCTCCAAATAACTACCCAGATCTCCTAACTAACCCTCTCCTGACTACCCCTCTCCTGACTACCCCTAGTCCTGTTTGACTACCCCTCTCCTGACTACCCCTCTCCTAACTAACCCTCTCCTGACTACCTCTCTCTGACTAACCCTCTCCTGACTACCTGCTCTCCTAACTAACCCTCTCCTGACTACCTCTCTCCTGACTACCTCTCTCCTGACTACCCCTCTCCTGACTACCCCTCTCCTAACTAACCCTCTCCTAACTACCCTCTCCTAACTACCCCTCTCCTGACTACCCCTCTCCTGACTACCCCTCTCCTAACTACCCCTCTCCTAACTACCCCTCTCTCTAACTACCCCTACTTCTCCTAACTACCCCTCTCCTTCTGCCTGCCCTCTCTCCTAACTACCCCCCTCTCCTGCATCTCTCTCCTAACTACCCCTCTCCTAACTAACCCCCTCCTAACTACCCCTCTCCTAACTACCCCTCTCCTAACTATACTTCTCCTAACTACCCCTCTCCTGCCTGCCCCTCTCCTAACTAACCCTCTCCTGCATACATCTCTCCTGACTACCCCTCTCCTGACTACCCCTCTCCTAACTACCTCTCTCCTAACTACCCCTCTCCTAACTACCCCTCTCCTAACTACCCCTCTCCTAAGAGGCACTGTAACATTGTTGGCCTTGCTATTCCCTTCCCTGTCCAACACAACATTCCTCCTTCCTCCGACTCTCCAGCAACCTGCTAGACTTGTAATAAAAACTTCACAAATGAGTGCAAGTTGGGGAGGAGGTGGGGGGAAGAAGAGAGGGGGAACGTTAACACAGATGTCCAAATAACAGTGTGAATGATTCATTTTGCCAAGATTAGCAGCAACTTTCCCAGGACTCTGGAACTCATAGCTTACATCCCAAATGGCACCCTATTCCCGGAATAGTGCACTACGTTTGACTAGGGCCCATGGGGGCTCTGGTCAAAACTAGTGCACTATACAGAGAATAGGCTGCCATTTGGGACGTAAGGAGAACCTTTCATTTAGGGTCCGGGCAAGATTGTCATCAGAAATGGATTTTCTCTCTGAAAGACAAATTGAATCGCAGCATATGAAATACAGAGGAGGAACAAGAAAGAGTCTGTTTCTCTGCTTTTCTTCCATCCCCCTCTTCTCTCCTTCTCTCCTAGCCCTCTCCCTCTTCTCTCCTTCTCTCCTAGCCCTCTCCCTCTTCTCTCCTTCTCTCCTAGCCCTCTCCCTCTTCTCTTCTTCTCTCCTAGCCCTCTCCCTCTTCTCTTCCTGTCTCCTAGTCCTCTCCCTCTTCTCTTCTTCTCTCCAAGCCCTCTCCCTCTTCTCTTCTTCTCTCTTAGCCCTCTCCCTCTTCTCTTCCTGTCTCCTAGCCCTCTTCCTCTTCTCTTCTTCTCTCTTAGCCCTCTCCCTCTTCTCTTCTCTTCCTGTCTCCTAGTCCTCTCCCTCTTCTCTTCTTCTCTCCAAGCCCTCTCCCTCTTCTCTTCTTCTCTCCAAGCCCTCTCCCTCTTCTCTTCTTCTCTCCAAGCCCTCTCCCTCTTCTCTTCTTCTCTCTTAGCCCTCTCCCTCTTCTCTTCCTGTCTCCTAGCCCTCTTCCTCTTCTCTTCTTCTCTCCTAGCCCTCTCCCTCTTCTCTTCTTCTCTCCAAGCCCTCTCCCTCTTCTCTTCTTCTCTCCAAGCCCTCTCCCTCTTCTCTTCCTGTCTCCTAGCCCTCTTCCTCTTCTCTTCTTCTCTCCTAGCCCTCTCCCTCTTGATATTTTTTTTTTACTATGTCAATCCCCCATGTCTCTCAGACATCTAAGTGATCCGGAGTGTTCCAACTTCAATTAAGATGTGTGGAAGGATAAACAGTTAAAATTGGTTCCCATGGTTACAGCTCACACAGTGTGATGATTGCATTATAATCCGACAGTAATCAAATCTAAATGAAACAGGGATGATAAGGGGCTATTTTTGGTTTGTGTGTGTATGTGTCTGTGTGTGTGTGTGTATGTGAATGTGTATGTGTATGTGTATGTGTGTGTGTGTGTGTATGTATGTATGTATGTGTGTCTGTGTGTGTGTGTGTATGTGTGTGTATGTATGTATGTGTATGTATGTGTGTGTATGTGTGTGTATGTGAAATGTGTATGTGTAGTAGTGTGAAATGTGAATGTGTGTAGTAGACCTTATGTGTGTGTGTGTAGTGTGTGTGAATACAACAGGTGTAGTAGACCTTACAGTGTGTGAATGTGTGTGTGTGTGTGTGTGTGTGTGTGTACAACAGTGTGTGTGTTTGTGAATACTCTGCTTCATCAAATCAAATTTTATTTGTCACATGTTACTGAATACAACAGGTGTAGTAGACCTTACAGTGAAATGCTGAATACAACAGGTGTAGTAGACCTTACAGTGAAATGCTGAATACAACAGGTGTAGTAGACCTTACAGTGAAATGCTGAATACAACAGGTGTAGTAGACCTTACAGTGAAATGCTGAATACAACAGGTGTAGTAGACCTTACAGTGAAATGCTGAATACAACAGGTGTAGTAGACCTTACAGTGAAATGCTGAATACAACAGGTGTATTAGACCTCACAGTGAAATGCTGAATACAACAGGTGTAGTAGACGTTACAATGAAATGCTGAATACAACAGGTGTAGTAGACGTTACAATGAAATGCTCAATACAACAGGTGTAGTAGACCTTACAGTGAAATGCTGAATACAACAGGTGTAGTAGACCTCACAGTGAAATGATGAATACAACAGGTTTAGTAGACCTGACAGTGAAATGCTGAATACAACAGGTGTAGTAGACCTTACAGTGAAATGCTGAATACAACAGGTGTAGTAGACCTTACAGTGAAATGCTGAATACAACAGGTGTAGTAGACCTTACAGTGAAATGCTGAATACAACAGGTGTAGTAGACCTTACAGTGAAATGCTGAATACAACAGGTGTAGTAGACCTTACAGTGAAATGCTGAATACAACAGGTGCAGTAGACCTTACAGTGAAATGCTGAATACAACAGGTGTAGTAGACCTTACAGTGAAATGCTGAATACAACAGGTGCAGTAGACCTTACAGTGAAATGCTGAATACAACAGGTGTAGTAGACCTTACAGTGAAATGCTGAATACAACAGGTGTAGTAGACCTTACAGTGAAATGCTGAATACAACAGGTGCAGTAGACCTTACAGTGAAATGCTGAATACAACAGGTGTAGTAGACCTTACAGTGAAATGCTGAATACAACAGGTGTAGTAGACCTTACAGTGAAATGCTGAATAAAACAGGTGCAGTAGACCTGTAGAAATGCTAGATACAGGGAAATTATTACGTACCAACAAGCCCTTAACCAACAATGCAGTTTTAAGAAAAATAAGTGTTTAGTCAAATAATAATAATAATAATAATAAGAATAAGAATAAGAATAACAATAAAATAACAGTAGGGAGGCTTTAATACAGGGGTTACCGGTACAGAGTCAATGTGGAGACTATATACAGGGGGTACCGGTACAGAGTCAATGTGGAGGCTATATACAGGGGTACCGGTACAGAGTCAATGTGGAGGCTATATACAGGTGGTTACCTGAATACAGAGTCAATGTGGAGACTATATACAGGGGTAGTACCTTACAGTGAAAGAGTCAATGTGGAGACTATATACAGGGGGTACAACGGTGTAGTACAGAGTCAATGTGGAGGCTATATACAGGGGGTAGACCTTACAGAGTCAATGTGGAGACTATATACAGGGGTTACCGGTACAGAGTCAATGTGGAGACTATATACAGGGGGTACCGGTACAGAGTCAATGTGGAGACTATATAATAGGGATAATAATAAGAGTCAATGTGGAGAACTATATACAGGGGTTTAATACCGGTACAGAGTCAATGTGGAGACTATATACAGGGGGTACCGGTACAGAGTCAATGTGGAGACTATATACAGGGGTACCGGTACAGAGTCAATGTGGAGGCTATATACAGGGGTTACCGGTACAGAGTCAATGTGGAGGCTATATACAGGGGTACCGGTACAGAGTCAATGTGGAGACTATATACAGGGGGTACCGGTACAGAGTCAATGTGGAGACTATATACAGGGGGTACTGGTACAGAGTCAATGTGGAGGCTATATACAGGGGGTACCGGTACAGAGTCAATGTGGAGGCTATATACAGAGGGTACCGGTACAGAGTCAATGTGGAGACTATATACAGGGGTTACCGGTACAGAGTCAATGTGGAGGCTATATACAGGGGGTACGGGTACAGAGTCAATGTGGAGACTATATACAGGGGTACCGGTACAGAGTCAATGTGGAGACTATATACAGGGGGTACTGGTACAGAGTCAATGTGGAGACTATATACAGGGGGTACTGGTACAGAGTCAATGTGGAGGCTATATACAGGGGTACCGGTACAGAGTCAATGTGGAGGCTATATACAGGGGTACCGGTACAGAGTCAATGTGGAGGCTATATACAGGGGGTTACCGGTACAGAGTCAATGTGGAGACTATATACAGGGGTACCGGTACAGAGTCAATGTGGAGACTATATACATGGGGTACCGGTACAGAGTCAATGTGGAGACGATATACAGGGAGTACTGGTACAGAGTCAATGTGGAGACTATATAAAGGGAGTACCGGTACAGAGTCAATGTGGAGACTATATACAGGGGGTACTGGTACAGAGTCAATGTGGAGGCTATATACAGGGGGTACCGGTACAGAGTCAATGTGGAGACTATATACAGGGGGTACCGGTACAGAGTCAATGTGGAGACTATATACAGGGGGCACCGGTACAGAGTCAATGTGGAGGCTATATACAGGGGGTACCGGTACAGAGTCAATGTGGAGACTATATACGGGGGGCACCATTAGTCGAGGTAATTGAGGTAATACGTAGGTAGAGTTATTAAACTGACTATGCAAAAATAATAAACAGAGAGCAGCAGCAGCATAAAAGAGGGCATTGTCGTGGTAATGGTAATCTCAGGTAATGGCTTCCTGCAAAAAAAGGTTATCTTTACGTCCCAAATGGCAGCCTATTCTCTGTATAGTGCACTAGTTTTGACCAGACCCCCCATGGGCCCTAGTCAAACGTAGTGCACTAGTTTTGACCAGACCCCCCATGGGCCCTAGTCAAACGTAGTGCACTAGTTTTGACCAGACCCCCCATGGGCCCTAGTCAAACGTGGTGCACTGGGCCCTAGTTAAACGTTTTTTTGACCAGACCCCCCATGGGCCCTAGTCAAACGTAGTGCACTAGTTTTGACCAGACCCCCCATGGGCCCTAGTCAAACGTAGTGCACTAGTTTTGACCAGACCCCCATGGGCCCTAGTCAAACGTAGTGCACTAGTTTTGACCAGACCCCCCATGGGCCCTAGTCAAACGTAGTGCACTAGTTTTGACCAGACCCCCCATGGGCCCTAGTCAAACGTAGTGCACTAGTTTTGACCAGACCCCCCATGGGCCCTAGTCAAACGTAGTGCACTCGTTTTGACCAGATCCCCCATGGGCCCTAGTCAAACGTAGTGCACTCGTTTTGACCAGACCCCCCATGGGCCCTAGTCAAACGTAGTGCACTCGTTTTGACCAGACCCCCCATGGGCCCTAGTCAAACGTAGTGCACTGTTTTGGGAATCAGTCAAAACAAGCTTTTAAAACTCTGTTATTTGGAGAGTGGAGACCTCTTCATTCCAACGGGATGATGGGAAACCAACCCCGACTCTCAACACAGACAGAATTGTCTTCAGAATGAAATAGGACATTGTCTCAGCTTGAGGATTAGTCAGAACTAGTGCACTATGAAGAGAATAGGTGCAGGCCATGTTTCTATCCATAGCAGGGGTGGTGGTAATGTCTTCAAGATGACTGACAATAGGACAGAATGGGACAGGACAGGAGTGAACAGGACAGGAGGGGACAGGAGGTAAGGGGAGGGGACAGGACAGGACAGGAGGAGACTGGAGGTAAGGGGAGGGCACAGGACAGGAGGACGCCCCTCACAGACGCCTCTGTTGTCTGTCTGCCCTGGGACGGGAAGGGAGGGACAGGCTTACCACTCTTCCTCTCCCCTCTCTCCCCCAAGCCTCTCCACCAACCCTCCCCCATCTTCCCCGCCCAAATCCTACCCCTCTACCCTCTCGCATATTCCCCGCCCCATGCCCACCCGTCTCACCCTCTCTCATCTTCCCCGCCCCACCCCTCTCCCCCATCTTCCCCGCCCCATGCCCACCACTCTCCCCGTCTCCCATCTTCCCCCATCTTCCCCGCCCCCATCTTCCCCGCAACCATGTCCACCACTCTCCCCCTCCCCCATCTTCCCCGCCCCATGCCCACCACTCTCCCCCTCCCCCATCTTCCCCGCCCCATGCCCACCACTCTCCCCCTCTCCCATCTTCCCGCCCCAAGCCCACCACTCTCCCCCTCCCCCATCTTCCCCGCCCCATGCCCACCACTCTCCCCCTCTCTCATCTTCCCCGCCCCATGCCCACCACTCTCCCCTCTCCCATCTTCTCCGCCCCATGACTATCCCTCTCCCCCTCGTCCCCACACTCTCTGACAACCTGCCGACATCCCAGATGAGATACATTCTTCCCTCAGAGACACCAAGTCTAAGAGATTGGGACTGGGAGAGAAGGAGGGAGGGAGGAACAGGAAAATCCTTTCTTTATAGTTTGTGCAGCTCCTGTCTTCTCCTTGACCCAAAATGTCTAGCTCTTTATACCAAACCAAGTGGGGGGTTGGGCAGGACTCTGGTTGTGGCTATAAACTATATAGTGCATTCGGAAAGTATTCAGACCCCTTGACTTTTTACACATTTTATTAAGTTACAATCTTATTCTAAAATGGATTTAATATTTTTTTTTCCCTCATCAATATACACAAAATTCCCCATAATGGCAAATCAAAAACATTTTTTTATGACATTTTTGCTAATTTAAAAAATAAAATGTAAAACCATTACTCAGTACAAAGTTGAAGCACCTTTGACAGTGATTACAGCATTGAGTCTTCTTGGGTATGACGCTACAAGCTTGGCACAACTGTATTTGGGAAGTTTCCCCCATTCTTCTCTACAGATCAAATCAAATGTATTTATATAGCCCTTCTTAGATCAGCTGATATCTCAAAGTGCTGTACAGAAACCCAGCCTAAAACCCCAAACAGCAAGCAATGCAGGTGTAGAAGCACGGTGGCTAGGAAAAACTCCCTAGAAAGGCCATAACCTAGGAAGAAACCTTTAGAGGAACCAGGCTATGAGGGGTGGCCAGTCCTCTTCTGGCTGTGCCGGGTGGAGATTATAACAGAACATGGTCAAGATGTTCAAATGTTCATAAATGACCAGCATGGTCAGATAATAATAATCACAGTAGTTGTTGAGGATGCAACAGGTCAGCACCTCTACCGTTCCTGCTGTCTCTAGAGAGTTGAAAACAGCAGGTCTGGGACAGGTAGCACGTCCGGTAAACAGGTCAGGGTTCCATAGCCGCAGGCAGAACAGTTGAAACTGGAGCAGCAGCACGGCCAGGTGGACTGGAGACAGCAATAAGTCATCATGCCAGGTAGACTTAAGGCATGGTCCCATGGCTCATGTCCTCCGAGAGAAAGAAAGAGAGAATTACAGAGAGCATACTTAAATTTACACAGGACTTTGGATAAGACAGGAGAAATACTCCAGATATAACAGACTGACCCTAGGTCACCGACACATAAACTTCTGCAACTTAAATACTGGAGAATGAGACAGGAGGGGTCAGGAGACATTGTGGCCCCATCTGATGATACAGGGACAGGGCCAAACAGGCAGGATATAACCCCACCCACTTTGCCAAAGCACAGCCCCCACACCACTAGAGGGACATCTTCAACCACCAACTTACCATCCTGAGACAAGTCTGAGTATAGCCCATCAAGATACTCGCCACTTCACAACCCAAGGGGGGGCGCCAACCCAGACAGGAAGACCACGTCAGCAACTCAACCCACTCATGTGGCGCAACCCTCCTAGGGACGGCATGGAAGAGCACCAGACTCAGCCCCTGTAATAGGGTTAGAGACAGAGAATACCAGTGGAGAGAGGGGCCCCGGCCAGGCAGAGACAGC
The DNA here is from genome assembly GCF_023373465.1 of Oncorhynchus keta. Taxonomy (NCBI): domain Eukaryota; kingdom Metazoa; phylum Chordata; class Actinopteri; order Salmoniformes; family Salmonidae; genus Oncorhynchus; species Oncorhynchus keta. Next base: position 92,716,656 of record NC_068421.1, on the reverse strand, counting down.
GAGGGCGGTTCGTTGCTCCAGAGCCTTTCCGTTCACCTTAACACTCCTGGGCCAGACTACACTCAATGATACCCTACTGAAGAGGTGAGTCTTCAATAAAGACTTAAAGGTTGAGACCGAGTCTGCGCCTCTCACATGGGTAGGCAGACCACTCCATAAAAATGGAGCTTTATAGGAGAAAGCCCAGCCTCCAGCTGTTTGCTTAGAAATTCTAGGGAAAATTAGGAGGCCTGAGTCTTGTGACCGTAGCGTACGTGTAGGTATGTACGGCAGGACCAAATCACAGATAGGTAGGAGCAAGCCCATGTAATGCTTTGTAAGTTAGCAGTACAACCTTGAAATCAGCCCTTGCCTTAACAGGAAGCCAGTGTAGGGAGGCTAGCACTTTTGGTTCTAGTCAGGATTGTAGCAGCCGTATTTAACACTAACTGAAGTTTATTTAGTGCTTATCTGTGTAGCCTGAAAGTAGAGCATTGCAGTAGTCTAACCTAGAAGTAACAAAAGCATGGATTCATTTTTTTGTTTTGCATTATTTTTTTTATCCTTGTAGACCAATTTGGGTTTCCAATCTCTCCAAAAGAATGTGGTGATAGATGGTATCAGAAGCAGCACTAAGGTCTAGGAGCACGAGGACCGATGCAGAGCCTCAATCTGACGCCATTAAAAGGTAATTTACCACCTTCACAAGTGCTGTCTCAGTGCTATGATGGGGTCTAAAACCAGACTGAAGCATTTCGTATACATTGTTTGTCTTCAGGAAGGCAGTGAGTTGCTGCGCAACAGCTTTTTCTAAAATTTAGAGGAATGGGAGATTCGATATAGGCCGATAGTTTTTTATATTTTCTGGGTCAAGGTTTAGCTTTTTCAAGAGAGGCTCTATTACTGTCACTTTTAGTGAGTTTGGTACACATCCGGTGGATAGAGAGCCGTTTATTATGTTCAACATAGGAGGGCCAACCACAGGAAGCAGCTCTTTCAGTAGTTTAGTTGGAATAGGGTCCAGTATGCAGCTTGAAGCTTTAGAGGCCATGATTATTTTCAACATTGTGTCAAGGATGTAGTACTAAAACACTTGAGTGTCTCCATTGATCCTAGGTCCTGGCAGAGTTGTGCAGACTCAGGACAACTGAGCTTTGAAGGAATACGCAGATTTAAAGAGGAGTCCGTGATTTGCTTTCTAATAATCATGATCTTTTCCTCAAATAAGTTCATGAATTTATTACTGCTGAAGTGAAAGCCATCCTCTCTAGGGGAATGCTGCTCTTTAGTTAGCTTTGTGACAGTATCAAAAATAAATTTTGGATTGTTCTTATTTTCCTCAATTAAGTTGGAAAAATAGGATGATCGAGCAGCAGTGAGGGCTCTTCGATACTGCACGGTACTGTCTTTCCAAGCTAGTCGGAAGACTTCCAGTTTGGTGTGGCGCCATTTCCATTCCAATATTCTGGAAGCTTGCTTCAGAGCTCGGGTATTTTCTGTATACCAGGGAGCTAGTTTCTTATGACAAATGTTTTTTGTTTTTAGTGGGGTATGGTTAAATTGAGTTCCTCAGTTAGGTGATTTAACTGATTTTTTGTCCTCTGGCTGTCACGTTCTGTCCATCGTTCGTATGTGTTTTCCTTGTTTTAGTGTTGGTCAGGACGTGAGCTGGGTGGGCATTCTATGTTGCGTGTCTGGTTTGTCTATTTCTATGTTTGGCCTGATATGGTTCTCAATCAGAGGCAGGTGTTAGTCATTGTCTCTGATTGGGAACCATATTTACGTAGCCTGTTTGGTGTTGGGTTTTGTGGGTGATTGTTCCTGTCTCTGTGTTTTGCACCAGATAGGGCTGTTTTTGGTTTTCCACGTTTATTGTTTTGTAGTGTTCATGTTTATCTGTTTTTATTAAACATGAGTCAATATAACCACGCTGCGTTTTGGTCCGCCTCTACTTCACCACAGGAAAACCCTGACAGAATCACCCACCAACCAAGGACCAAGCAGCGTTGTAACGGGCAACGGCAAAAGCAGCAGCAGGAGAAGGAACAGAGGCAGCAGCAACAGGAGCAGCAGCAGCAGCAGTGGGAGATGCTGTACTATTTGGATAAATGGACTTGGGAGGAGATCCTTGACGGAAAAGGACCCTGGGCAGAGCCATGGATGGAATTGGAGCTGTCGGCGAAGCTGAGTGCTGAGTCTGAGAGTGTGAAGGATGTATTGGACAGAGTAGAAAGAAAGCTGTTGGTTTGGCATAGTATGCACGGCATACCAGTGCCAGCACCACGCATCAGGCCTACAGTGCGTCCCGCCTGTCCAGCGCTGCCGGAGCCTTCCTCCTCTCCAGCGCAGCCAGAGTCTCCCGCCTGTCCGGCACTGTCAGAGCTACCGCGCCTCATGCCAGAGGCGCCAGAGGCCCTCATTCCAGAGGCACCAGTGCTCCTCAGTCCAGCGCTGCCAGAGCCTTTTTCTCCAGTCTGCCCAGCGCCGTCTGAGCTACCTGTCTGCCCAGCGCCGTCTGAGCTACCCGTCTGCCCAGCGCCATCTGAGCTACCAGTCTGCCCAGCAGCGCCAGTGCCGCCAGTCTGCCCAGCGCCGCCAGTGCCGCCAGTCTGCCCAGCGCCGCCAGTGCCGCCAGTCTGCCCAGCGCCGCCTGTGCTACCCGTCTGCCCAGCGCCGCCAGTCTGCCCAGCTGCCCAGCGCCGCCAGTCTGCCCAGCGCCGCAAGTGCCGCCAGTCTGCCCAGCGCCGCCAGTGCCGCCAGTCTGCCCAGCGCCGCCAGTGCCGCCAGTCTGCCCAGCGCCGCCAGTCTGCCAAGATCCGCCAGGCTGCCAGGATCCGCCAGATCTGCCAGTCGGCCAGGATCCGCCAGATAGCCAGGATCCGCCAGTCGGCCAGGATCTGCCAGTCAGCCAGGATCTGCCAGTCAGCCAGGATCTGCCAGTCGGCCAGGATCTGCCAGTCAGCCAGGATCAGTTAGATCCGCCATTCAGCCAGGATCCGCCAGATCTGCCAGTCGGCCAGGATCTGCCAGTCGGCCAGGATCTGCCAGTCGGCCAGGATCCGCCAGTCAGCCAGGATCCGCCAGTCAGCCAGGATCCGCCAGTCTGCCAGGATCCGCCAGTCTGCCAGGATCCGCAAGTCTGCCAGGATCCACCAGTCAGCCAGGATCCGCCAGAACTGCCAGTCGGCCAGGATCCGTCCGCCAGTCAGCCAGAATCCGTCCGCCAGTCAGCCAGGATCCGTCCGCCAGGATCCGCCAGTCGGCCAGGATCCGCCAGTCGGCCAGGATCTGCCAGTCGGCCAGGATCTGCCAGTCAGCCAGGATCAGTTAGATCCGCCAGTCTGCCAGGATCCACCAGTCTGACAGGATCCACCAGTCTGCCAGGATCCGCCAGTCTGTCAGGATCCGCCAGTCTGCCAGGATCCGCCAGTCAGCCAGGATCCGCCAGAACTGCCAGTTGGCCAGGATCTGCCAGTCAGCCAGGATCTGCCAGTCAGCCAGGATCTGCCAGTCGGCCAGGATCTGCCAGTCGGCCAGGATCCGCCAGTTGGCCAGGATCTGCCAGTCTGCCAGGTTCAGTTAGATCCGCCAGTGGATCCGCCAGTGTGCCAGGATCCGCCAGTGTGCCAGGATCCGCCAGATCTGCCAGTCGGCCAGGATCTGCCAGTCAGCCAGGATCTGCCAGTCAGCCAGGGTCTGCCAGTCTGCCAGGATCAGTTAGATCCGCCATTCAGCCAGGATCCGCCAGTGTGCCAGGATCCGCCAGTCAGCCAGGATCCGCCAGTCAGCCAGGATCCGCCAGGATCTGCCAGTCGGCCAGGATCTGCCAGTCGGCCAGGATCTGCCAGTCAGCCAGGATCCGCCAGTGTGCCAGGATCCGCCAGTCAGCCAGGATCCGCCAGATTTGCCAGTCGGCCAGGATCTGCCAGTCAGCCAGGATCCGCCAGTCGGCCAGGGTCTGCCAGTCTGCCAGGATCAGTTAGATCCGCAATTCAGCCAGGATCCGCCAGTGTGCCAGGATCCGCCAGTCAGCCAGGATCCACCAGATCTGCCAGTCGGCCAGGATCTGCCAGTCAGCCAGGATCTGCCAGAACTACCAGTCAGCCAGGATCCGCCAGTCTGCCAGGATCCGCCAGTCAGCAGCCAGGATCCGCCAGTCTGCCAGTCGGCCAGGATCCGCCAGTCGGCCAGGATCCGCCAGTCGGCCAGGATCCGCCAGTCGGCCAGGATCCGCCAGTCAGCCAGGATCCGCCAGAACTGCCAGTCGGCCAGGATCCGCCAGTCGGCCAGGATCAGTTAGATCCGCCATTCAGCCAGGATCCGCCAGTCTGCCAGGATCCACCAGTCAGCCAGGATCCGCCAGAAGTGCCAGTCAGCCAGGATCTGCCAGATCCGTGGGTAGGCAGAGGGAGTCTGGAAGGGCATCAAGGAATCTTTGTGCTGTCTGAGAATTTATAGCACGACTTTTGATAATCCTTGGTTGGGGTCTGAGCAGATTATTTGTTGCGATTGCAAACGTAATAAAATGGTGGTCCGATAGTCCAGGATCATGAGGAAAAACATTAAGATCCACAACATTTATTCCATGGGACAAAACTAGGTCCAGAGTATGACTGTGGCAGTGAGTAGGTCCGGAGACATGCTGGACAAAACCCACTGAGTTGATGATGGCTCCGAAAGCCTTTTGGAGTGGATCTGTGGACTTTTCCATGTGAATATTAAAGTCACCAAAAATGTGAATATTATCTGCTATGACTACAAGGTCCGATAGGAATTCAGGGTACTCAGTGAGGCACGCTGTATATGGCCCTGTAGGCCTGTAAACAGTGGTTATAAAAAGTGAAGATCTTCTCAAGCTCTATCAGGTTGAATGGGGAGTGTCGCTGCACAGCTATTTTCAGGTCTCTCCAGGGATGTTCGGTCGGGTTCAAGTCCAGGCTCTGGCTGGGCCACATAAGGACATTCACAGACTTTCCCCCATGCCACTCCTGCGTTGTCTTGGTTGTGTGCTCAGAGTCGTTGTCCTTTTGGAAGGTGAACCTTCGCCCCAGTCTGAGATCCTGAGTTCTCTGGAGCAGGTTTTTCTCAAGGCTCTCTCTCTGTACTTTGCTCCGTTGATCTTCCCTTGAACCTTACTAGTCTCCCCGTCCCTGCAGATGGAAAACACACCCACAGCATGATGCCGACAGGATGGTGCAAGCATTCCTCCAGATGTGACGCTTGAAATCAGGCCAAAGAGTTCAATCTTAGTTTTGTCAGACCAGAGAATCTTCTTTCTCCTTTAGGTGTCATTTTGCAAACTCTGAGCGGTCTGTCATGTGCCTTTTACTGAGGAGTGGCTTCCGTCTGGCAACTCTACCATAAAGGCCTGATTGGTGGAGTGCTGCAGAGATGGTTGTACTTCTGGAAGGAGGTACTCTGGAGCTCTGTCAGAGTGACCATCGGGTTCTTGGTCACCTCCCTGACCAAGGCCCTTCTCCCACGATTGCTCAGTTTGGTCGGGCGGCCAGCTCTAAGAAGAATCTTGGTGGTTCCAAACTTCTTCCATTTAAGAATGATTGAGGCCACTGTGTTCTTGGGTATCTTCAATGCTGCAGAAATGCTTTGGTACCCTTCCCCAGATCTGTGCTTCAACACAATCCTGTCTCTGAGCTCTATGGACAATTCCTTCGACCTCATGGCTTGGTTTTTGCTCTGACATGCACTTTCAAAAGTGAGACATATAGACAGGTGTGTGCCTTTCCAAATCATGTCCAATCAATTTAATTTACCACAGGTTGACTCCAATCCAGTTGAAGAAACATCTCAAGAATGATCAATGGAAACAGGATGTACCTGAGCTCAATTTTGAGTCTCATAGCAAAAGCTTTGAAAACCTATGTAAATCATTTATTTCTTTTTTTTTTAAAATCTTTTTTAATACATTTTCAAAATATTCTAAAAAAACCTGTTTTCATTTTGCCATTATGGGGTATTGTGTGTTGATTGGTGTATTATTTAATACATTTTAGAATAATTCTGTCATTGTAATATTTATTTTTAAAAGTCCATTTAAAAGTCAAAGTCAATCATCATCATCAGACAGGGGTCATAGGTTAATGTGGAATTTAGCCTATGAAACACAAACTCCAGCACCTTCAGAAAGTCTTCACACCCCTTGACTTTTCCCACATTTTGTTGTGTTACGGGCTGAATTTAAAATGGATTCAATTGATATTTTTGTGACACACTTCTTCACACAATAACCCATAATGTCAAAATTGAATTATGTTTTTTTAGAAATGTTTACAAAGTAATTAAAAATGAAAAGCTGAGTCTTGAGTCAATAAGTATTGAACCCCTTTTGTTTTGGCAAACCGAAATAAGTTCAGGAGTAAAAAATAGCTTGACAAGTCGCATAATAAGTTGTATGACCTCACTTTGTCTGCAATAATAGAGTTTAACATGATTTTTGAATGACCACAACATCTTTGTACCCCACACATACAATTATCTGTAAGGTCCCTCAGTCGAGCAGTGAATTTCAAACGCAGATTCAACCACAAATACCAGGACGATGTTCCAATGCCTTGAAAAGATAAAAAGAAGAAAAGAAGAGAAGAAGAGCACCTATTGGTAGATGGGTATAAATAAAAATAGCAGACATCGAATATCCTTGTGAGCATGGTGAACTTATTAATTACACTTTGGATGGTGTATCAATATACCCAGTCACTACAAAGATACAGTCATCCTTCCTAACTCAGTTGCCAGAGAGGAAGGAAACCACTCATGGTGACTTTAAAACAGTTACAACGTTTAATGGCTGTGATAGGAGAAAACTGAGGATCAACAACATTGTAGTTACTCCACAATACTAACCCAATTGACGGAGTGAACAGAGGGAAGCTTGTACAGAATCACAATATTCCAAAACGTGCATCATTTTTACAAGAAGGACTGAATCTAGCTTCATTATATACTGGAGGACTGAATCTAGCCCCATTATATACTGGAGGACTGAATCTAGCCCCATTATATACTGGAGGACTGAATCTAGCTCCATTATATACTGGAGGACTGAATCTAGCTCCATTATATACTGGAGGACTGAATCCAGCTCCATTATATACTGGAGGACTGAATCTAGCTCCATTATATACTGGAGGACTGAATCTAGCCCCATTATATACTGGAGGACTGAATCTAGCTCCATGATGTACTGGAGGACTGAATCTAGCCCCACTCTAGTGAAGGACTGATTCTGGAGGACTGAATCTTATATACTGGAGGACCATTTATATACTGGAGGACTGCATCTGGCTCCATGATGTACTGGAGGACTGAATCTAGCCTCACTCTAGTGAAGGACTGATTCTAGCCCCATTATATACTGGAGGACTGAATCTAGCCCCATTATATACTGGAGGACTGAATCTAGCCCCATTATATACTGGAGGACTGAATCTAGCCCCATTATATACTGGAGGACTGAATCTAGCTCCATTATATACTGGAGGACTGAATCTAGCTCCATTATATACTGGAGGACTGAATCTAGCTCCATTATATACTGGAGGATTGAATCTAGCCCCATTATATACTGGAGGACTGAATCTAGCTCCATTATATACTGGAGGATTGAATCTAGCCCCATTATATACTGGAGGATTGAATCTAGCCCCATTATAGACTGGAGGACTGAATCTAGCTTCATTATATACTGGAGGACTGAATCTAGCTCCATTATATACTGGAGGACTGAATCTGGCTCCATGATGTACTGGAGGACTGAATCTAGCTTCATTATGTACTGGAGGACTGAATCTAGCCCCATTATATACTGGAGGACTGAATCTAGCCCCATTATATACTGGAGGACTGAATCTAGCTCCATTATATACTGGCGGACTGAATCTGGCTCCATTATGTACTGGAGGACTGAATCTAGCCTCACTCTAGTGAAGGACTGATTCTAGCCCCATTATATACTGGAGGACTGATTCTAGCCCCATTATATACTGGAGGACTGAATCTAGCTCCATTATATACTGGAGGACTGAATCTAGCTCCATTATATACTGGAGGACTGGATCTGGCTCCATTATGTACTGGAGGACTGAATCTAGCCTCACTCTAGTGAAGGACTGACTCTAGCCCCATTATATACTGGAGGACTGAATCTAGCCCCATTATATACTGGAGGACTGAATCTAGCTCCATTATATACTGGAGGACTGAATCTAGCCCCATTATATACTGGAGGACTGAATCTAGCTCCATTATATACTGGAGGACTGAATCTAGCCCCATTATATACTGGAGGACTGAATCTAGCTCCATTATATACCGGAGGACTGCATCTGGCTCCATGATGTACTGGAGGACTGAATCTAGCCTCACTCTAGTGAAGGACTGATTCTAGCCCCATTATATACTGGAGGACTGAATCTAGCCCCATTATATACTGGAGGACTGAATCTAGCTCCATTATATACCGGAGGACTGCATCTGGCTCCATGATGTACTGGAGGACTGAATCTAGCCTCACTCTAGTGAAGGACTGATTCTAGCCCCATTATATACTGGAGGACTGAATCTAGCCCCATTATATACTGGAGGACTGAATCTAGCCCCATTATATACTGGAGGACTGAATCTAGCCCCATTATATACTGGAGGACTGAATCTAGCTCCATTATATACTGGAGGACTGAATCTAGCTCCATTATATACTGGAGGACTGAATCTAGCTCCATTATATACTGGAGGATTGAATCTAGCCCCATTATATACTGGAGGACTGAATCTAGCTCCATTATATACTGGAGGATTGAATCTAGCCCCATTATATACTGGAGGATTGAATCTAGCCCCATTATAGACTGGAGGACTGAATCTAGCTTCATTATATACTGGAGGACTGAATCTAGCTCCATTATATACTGGAGGACTGAATCTGGCTCCATGATGTACTGGAGGACTGAATCTAGCTTCATTATGTACTGGAGGACTGAATCTAGCCCCATTATATACTGGAGGACTGAATCTAGCCCCATTATATACTGGAGGACTGAATCTAGCTCCATTATATACTGGCGGACTGAATCTGGCTCCATTATATACTGGAGGACTGAATCTAGCCCCATTATAGACTGGAGGACTGAATCTAGCCCCATTATATACTGGAGGACTGAATCTAGCTCCATTATATACTGGCGGACTGAATCTGGCTCCATTATATACTGGAGGACTGAATCTAGCTCCATTATATACTGGAGGACTGGATCTGGCTCCATTATGTACTGGAGGACTGAATCTAGCCTCACTCTAGTGAAGGACTGACTCTAGCCCCATTATATACTGGAGGACTGAATCTAGCTCCATTATATACTGGCTGACTGAATCTAGCCCCATTATATACTGGAGGACTGAATCTAGCCCCACTCTAGTGAAGGACTGAATCTAGCCCCATTATATACTGGAGGCCTAAATCTTGCCCCACTCTAGTGAAGGACTGAATCTAGCCCCAGTCTAGTGAAGACCTGAATCTAGCCGCACTCTAGTGAAGGACTGAATTTAGCCCCCATTATATACCGGAGGACTGAATCTAGCCCCATTATATACTGGAGGACTGAATCTAGCCCCACTCTAGTGAAGGATTGAATCTAGCCCCATTATATACTGGAGGCCTAAATCTTGCCCCACTCTAGTGAAGGACTGAATCTAGTCCCAGTCTAGTGAAGACCTGAATCTAGCCGCACTCTAGTGAAGGACTGAATTTAGCCCCCATTATATACTGGAGGACTGACTCTAGCCCCATTATATACTGGATGACTGACTCTAGCCCCATTATATACTGGAGGACTGAATCTAGCCCCACTCTAGTGAAGAACTGAATCTAGCCCCATTATATACTGGAGGACTGAATCTAGCTCCATTATATACTGGAGGACTGAATCTAGCCCCATTATATACTGAAGGACTGAATCTAGCCCCACTCTAGTGAAGGACTGAATCTAGCCCCACTCTAGCGAAGCCCTGAATCTAGCCCCATTATATACTGGAGGACTGAATCTAGCCCCATTATATACTGGAGGACTGAATCTAGCCCCATTATATACTGGCGGACTGAATCTCGCCACATTATATACTGGAGGACTGAATCTAGCTCCATTATATACTGGAGGACTGAATCTAGCCCCACTCTAGTGAAGGATTGAATCTAGCCCCATTATATACTGGAGGCCTAAATCTTGCCCCACTCTAGTGAAGGACTGAATCTAGTCCCAGTCTAGTGAAGACCTGAATCTAGCCGCACTCTAGTGAAGGACTGAATTTAGCCCCCATTATATACTGGAGGACTGACTCTAGCCCCATTATATACTGGATGACTGACTCTAGCCCCATTATATACTGGAGGACTGAATCTAGCCCCACTCTAGTGAAGAACTGAATCTAGCCCCATTATATACTGGAGGACTGAATCTAGCTCCATTATATACTGGAGGACTGAATCTAGCCCCATTATATACTGAAGGACTGAATCTAGCCCCACTCTAGTGAAGGACTGAATCTAGCCCCACTCTAGCGAAGCCCTGAATCTAGCCCCATTATATACTGGAGGACTGAATCTAGCCCCATTATATACTGGAGGACTGAATCTAGCCCCATTATATACTGGCGGACTGAATCTCGCCACATTATATACTGGAGGACTGAATCTAGCTCCATTATATACTGGAGGATTGAATCTAGCCCCACGATATGGGGTAGGTGCCCTAGTGGTTAGAGCGTTGGACTAATAACCAAAAGGTTACTAACCCAGTAGTCCATAATAGCAAAGTTAAATTTTTACTGAGTTATTTAATTTACATAGGTGTCCACACCCCTGCGTCAATACTTTTTAGAAGGCATACTGTGTAACTCTGTAAGGGCTTTCCATTTCAGGAGTGTGCAACATTTGCCGATTATTCTTTTCAAAAATCTTCAAGCGTTCTCAAACTGTCGATCATTTCTAGACAACCATTTCCAGGTGTTGCCATAGATTTTTACATATCTTTAAGTCAAAACTGTAACTCAGCGACTCAGGAACATTCACTGTCTTCTTGGTAAGCAACTCCAGTGTAGATTTGGCCTTGTGTTTTAGGTTATTGTCCTGTTGAAAGGCAAATGAATCTCTCAGTGTCGGGTGGAAAGCAGACTGGGGACTGGGTGGGTGAGGAAGGTGGGTGAGGAAGGAATCAGGCGCAGAGAGTTCCACTGGGAAAAGGTGCACTTTAATGAGGCACAAAAAATAACAAGCCCAAAACACAGGGCACGGACAGTAATGTGGACCACCCAAAACACAGGGCGCGGACAGTAATGTGGACCACCCAAAACACAGGGCGCGGACAGTAATGTGGACCACCCAAAACACAGGACGCGGACAGTAATGTGGACCACCCAAAACACAGGGCGAGGACAGTAATGTGGACCACCCAAAACACAGGGCGCGGACAGTAATGTGGACCACCCAAAACACAGGACGCGGACAGTAATGTGGACCACCCAAAACACAGGGCGCGGACAGTAATGTGGACCACCCAAAACACAGGGCGCGGACAGTAATGTGGACCACCCAAAACACAGGGCGCGGACAGTAATGTGGACCACCCAAAACACAGGACGCGGACAGTAATGTGGACCACCCAAAACACAGGGCACGGACAATAATGTGGACCACCCAAAACACAGGGTGCCAGGTCCAGAAACACGAACACCTCTACCTAAACGCTCACACGTAACACAAAGACAATCCCGCACAAAACAAGGGCGGGTACACGTACTTTAAATAAGGAAGCTCATTAAGCACATACAACAGGACACAGGTTAAAACTAATAAGACAAAACAAATGAAAAAGGGATCGGTGGCGGCTAGTAGGACGGTGACGACGACCGCCGAGCACCGCCCGAACAGGCAGGGGAGCCAACTTCGGTCGAAGTCGTGACACTGAACCAGGTTTTCCTCTAGGTTTTTGCCTGTGCTTGGCTCTATTACACTCCTGAAAAAAACTCCCCAGTCCTTAAAGATCACAAGCACACCCATAACATGATTCAGCCACCACTATGCTTGCAAATATGGAGAGTGGTACTCAGTAATGTGTTGGATGGGATTTGCCACAAACATAACACTTTGTATTAAGGACAAAACGATAATTGCTTTGTCACATTTTCTGGAGTATTACTTTAGTGGCTTGTTGTAAATATTTGGGCTATATTCAACCCTCTAGTATAGAGTGGGGATAGATTCAGTCCAACAGTATATAGTGGAACTAGATTCAGTCCAACAGTATAGAGTGGGGATAGATTCAGTCCAACAGTATATAGTGGGGATAGATTCCGTCCAACAGTATATAGTGGAACTAGATTCAGTCTAAGAGTATATAGTGGAACTAGATTCAGTCCAACAGTATATAGTGGAACTAGATTCAGTCCAACAGTATATAGTGGAACTAGATTCAGTCCAACAGTATATAGTGGAACTAGATTCAGTCCAACAGTATATAGTGGAACTAGATTCAGTCCAACAGTATATAGTGGAACTAGATTCAGTCCAACAGTATATAGTGGAACTAGATTCAGTCCAACAGTATATAGTGGAACTAGATTCAGTCCAACAGTATATAGTGGAACTAGATTCAGTCCAACAGTATATAGTGGGGATAGATTCTGTCCAACAGGATATAGTGGAACTAGATTCAGTCCAACAGTATAGAGTGGAACTAGATTCAGTCCAACAGTATATAGTGGAACTAGATTCAGTCCAACAGTATATAGTGGAACTAGATTCAGTCCAACAGTATATAGTGGGGATAGATTCAGTCCAAAAGTATAGAGTGGGGATAGATTCAGTCCAACAGTATATAGTGGAACTAGATTCAGTCCAACAGTATATAGTGGAACTAGATTCAGTCCAACAGTATATAGTGGAACTAGATTCAGTCCAAAAAAGTATATAGTGGAACTAGATTCAGTCCAACAGTATATAGTGGAACTAGATTCAGTCCAACAGTATAGAGTGGAACTAGATTCAGTCCAACAGTATATAGTGGAACTAGATTCAGTCCAACAGTATATAGTGGAACTAGATTCAGTCCAACAGTATAGAGTGGAACTAGATTCAGTCCAACAGTATATAGTGGAACTAGATTCAGTCCAACAGTATATAGTGGAACTAGATTCAGTCCAACAGTATATAGTGGAACTAGATTCAGTCCAACAGTATATAGTGGAACTAGATTCAGTCCAACAGTATATAGTGGGGATAGATTCTGTCCAACAGTATAGAGTGGAACTAGATTCAGTCCAACAGTATATAGTGGGGATAGATTCAGTCCAACAGTATATAGTGGGGATAGATTCTGTCCAACAGTATAGAGTGGAACTAGATTCAGTCCAACAGTATATAGTGGGGATAGATTCTGTCCAACAGTATAGAGTGGAACTAGATTCAGTCCAACAGTATATAGTGGAACTAGATTCAGTCCAACAGTATATAGTGGGGATAGATTCTGTCCAACAGTATAGAGTGGAACTAGATTCAGTCCAACAGTATATAGTGGGGATAGATTCTGTCCAACAGTATAGAGTGGAACTAGATTCAGTCCAACAGTATATAGTGGAACTAGATTCAGTCCAACAGTATAGAGTGGAACTAGATTCAGTCCAACAGTATAGAGTGGAACTAGATTCAGTCCAACAGTATAGAGTGGAACTAGATTCAGTCCAACAGTATAGAGTGGAACTAGATTCAGTCCAACAGTATATAGTGGAACTAGATTCAGTCCAACAGTATAGAGTGGAACTAGATTCAGTCCAACAGTATAGAGTGGTACTAGATTCAGTTCAACAGTATATAGTGGAACTAGATTCAGTCCAACAGTATATAGTGGAACTAGATTCAGTCCAACAGTATATAGTGGAACTAGATTCAGTCCAACAGTATATAGTGGAACTAGATTCAGTCCAACAGTATATAGTGGAACTAGATTCAGTCCAACAGTATATAGTGGAACTAGATTCAGTCCAACAGTATATAGTGGGGATAGATTCTGTCCAACAGTATAGAGTGGAACTAGATTCAGTCCAACAGTATATAGTGGAACTAGATTCAGTCCAACAGTATATAGTGGAACTAGATTCAGTCCAACAGTATATAGTGGAACTAGATTCAGTCCAACAGTATATAGTGGAACTAGATTCAGTCCAACAGTATATAGTGGAACTAGATTCAGTCCAACAGTATATAGTGGAACTAGATTCAGTCCAACAGTATATAGTGGAACTAGATTCAGTCCAACAGTATATAGTGGAACTAGATTCAGTCCAACAGTATAGAGTGGGGATAGATTCAGTCCAACAGTATAGAGTGGGGATAGATTCAGTCCAACAGTATAGAGTGGGGATAGATTCAGTCCAACAGTATAGAGTGGGGATAGATTCAGTCCAACAGTATAGAGTGGGGATAGATTCAGTCCAACAGTATAGAGTGGGGATAGATTCAGTCCAACAGTATAGAGTGGGGATAGATTCAGTCCAACAGTATAGAGTGGGGATAGATTCAGTCCAACAGTATAGAGTGGGGATAGATTCAGTCCAACAGTATAGAGTGGGGATAGATTCAGTCCAACAGTATAGAGTGGGGATAGATTCAGTCCAACAGTATAGAGTGGGGATAGATTCAGTCCAACAGTATAGAGTGGGGATAGATTCAGTCCTACCATATAGATTGGGACTCGATTCAGTACTCCAGTATAGAATGGGGCTAGATTCAGTCCTTCAGTATAGATTGGAGCTGGAGAAACCAAGGGGGTTGAGTCTGCCGATGAGGATGTGGTGATTGACAGTAGATTGCAACACCACCCCCTTTGGCCGCTCTATCTTGTCTGAAAATGTTGTAGTTAGGGATGGAGATTTCAGAGTTATTGGTGGTTTTCCTAAACCAGGATTCAGACACAGCTAAGACATCCGTGTTGGCAGAGTGTGCTAAAGCAGTGAATAAAACAAACTTAGGGAGGAGGCTTCTAATGTTAACATGCATGAAACCAAGGCTTTTACCATTACATCAGTCATCAAAAGAGACGCCTGGGGAATAGGAGAGGAGCTAGGCACTGCTGGGCCTGGATTCACCTCTACATCGCCAGAGGAACAGAGGAGGAGTAGGATAGGGGTACGGCTAAAAGCCATTTAGAATTGGATGTCTAGAACGTCCGGAAAAGAGAGTTAAAGGAGCAGGTTTCTGGGGGCAATAAAATAGATTCAAGGTATAATGTACAGACAAAGGTATGGTAGGATGTTAATACAGTGGAGGGATACCTAGGCATTTTGTGATGATGAAAGATATATTGTCTCTAGAAACATAATTGAAACCAGGTGATATCATCGCATGTGTGGGTTGTGGAACTGAAGGGTTGGATAAGGTATAATGAGCAGGGCTAGAGGCTCTACAGTGAAATAAGCCAATAAACACTAACCAGAACAGCAATGGACAAGGCATATTGACATTAAGGAGAGGCATGCTTAGCCAGAGTGATCATAAGGGTCCGGTGAGTAGTGAGGTTGGTTGGGGTCACGGCGATTCAGACAGCTAGCCGAGCCATGGGTAGCAAGCTAGCAGAAGATGGAGGTCTAGTTTTAGCCCCCCGTGCGTTTCCGTCGGGAGATTAGTGGGCTCCGTGTGGTAGAGGGGACCAATCCAATTGTTTAAATAGGTAGATTTATAGTGGCCCAAAGAGATTTTTCAATAGACCTGTTCAGATAGCAGCCGATATGCTCAAGACAGCTAACGATTAGCGGGCCGCAGTTAGCAGATGGGCGTTCAGGTTACATCTTGATGGAGGGGCCAGTTGAATAACTCCCTCGGGCAGATAACGTTGGTATTCCAGTGGTGAAAGCCTGGTGGGGCTCTGCATCGTCAGTAAAACGGGTCTGGATAGGTGATTGTAGCCCTGGTGTGGCTGATGGAACTCTTCAGCTGGCTAGCTCTGGGATAATTGGCGTTTGCTCCGGAATCGATGTGAGCCAATAGTCACTCGGATAGCAGCTAGGTAGCTGCAAGATCCAGGTGTAAATGTCCAGAGCTTGCGGTAGAAATCCAGGGATATGGAGAGAAAATAGGTCCGGTATGCTCTCGACTGAGTCGCGTTGTACAAAACTAGCTTTCCGAGCCAAAGGATAGCTGATGACTGCTAGCCGTGGTTAGCTGAATACTAACATTAGCTAGTGAGCTGGCAAACTTCTGGCTAACTTCTGGCTAACTTCTTTTGTGGATTTCGAGGTGATTAATACTTAGGGGAAAAAAAACAGATCCGCACCACATTTGATGAGGCGGGGTTGCAGGAGAGTGTTTTGAAGTTGAGTTTCTAGAAAAAATATACAAAAAGATATGCGGAGACAAGAGAAAAAGACATAAAATACAAGATGAGGACAAAGAACGTCTGACTGCTACGCCATCTTGGAAACCAGGAAGAAGCTATAGAAATAGAATATAAACATAAACGCAATAGAAGCGTTGTCTCTTGTACTATCGTCTCTTGTGTCTTTAGAGGACTGTTTCACTTTGATGTCGTTTTTTCTTCTGTCCTTATTTTGTCTTTCTTTTCTTCTGTTAACTAGATAATCTTTGTTATACTTTGTTAGCTAGCTAGCTTCTTCTTCTTCTAGCTAGCTTCTAGTAGTAGTAGTAGTAGTACAGCAACCCTGGAGCAATTTAGGTTTAAGTGCCTTGCTCAAGGGCACATCGACAGATTTTTCACCTTGTCGGCTCGGGTATTAGAACTGTCGACTTTTCGCTTTCTGGCCCAACACTCCTAACTGTTGTGGGCAGTAATATTTGATATATCTATATCTATATCTAATAAGACTACGTAATTAGTCTATTAAAAGGTTTATCTGACTCCACAAAGATAATAAAGAGATATACAAGAGACTACGGTTGAGTTACAGAAATAAGACAATGAAGAAATGTCTGAGAATGAATTCTATATACAAGTCAAATCAAATCAAATGTATTTATATGGCCCTTCGTACATCAGCTGATATCTCAAAGTGCTGTACAGAAACCCAGCCTAAAACCCCAAACAGCAAGCAATGCAGGTGTAGAAGCACGGTGTCTAGGAAAAACTCGCTAGAAAGGCCAAAACCTAGGAAGAAACCTAGAGAGGAACCAGACTATGAGGGGTGGCCAGTCCTCTTCTGGCTGTGCCGGGTGGAGATTATAACAGAACATGGCCAAGATGTTCAAATGTTCATAAATGACCAGCACGGTCAAATAATAATAATTACAGGCAGAACAGTTGAAACTGGAGCAGCAGCACGGCCAGGTGGACTGGGGATGACAGCAAGGAGTCATCATGTCAGGTAGTCCTGAGGCATGGTCCTCCGAGAGAGAGAGAGAGAGAGAGAGAGAGAGAGAGAGAGAGAAAGAAAGAAAGAAAGAAAGAAAGAGAGAAGGAGAGAATTAGAGAGAGCATACTTAAATTCACACAGGACACCGGATAGGACAGGAGAAGTACTCCAGATATAACAAACTGATCCTAACCCCCTCGACACATAAACTACTGCAGCATAAATACTGGGGGCTGAGACAGGAGGGGTCGTCGGGTATTTAATTACTTTGTAAAATGAATGGATTCACATGCAAGGCATAAAGTTGAAGTTACAAGGATATACTGATATAATCGAAGCATACTCCTAGGCATATAGATACTAAGATTAATTTACAAGACAGGGCATGAACAAGGAGATGTCTACTAGACCAGAGGCCCAGAAGCTCTAGGACATGAGAATTGATCACGTAACCTTTCTCCGTGGACTGGATACAGGATAAGAGAGAGAGAACAAAAGGCATTTCATTCCATTTATATTCCGTCTGAAGGTGTAACCTTCTCAACCCTATACCAACCACCATTGACCAATCAAATGATACCAAGTTTACAGTGTAATCTGACTCCCAAAGCCAAATCTCCACAGGGTGACAGCATCAAAAGGCTTGTGTGGGGAAGGAGACCAACGTAAATCAAATCAAATTTGTCACATGCTTACTTACAAGTCCTTAGCCAACAATGCAGTTTTAAGACAAACAAGTGTTAAGTAAAATTATGATTATTATTTTTGTTTTACATTAAGGGGCAGAAGTTAAATAGCAAGCGAGGCTATATACAAGAGGTACCGGTACAGAGTCAATGGGCACAGGTTAGTCGAGGTAATTCAGGTAATATGTAGGTAGAGTTAATGTGACTTGTATGTAAGTACTCCAGAGAAGACAATAAAACCTCTTTGGCTTACAATAATTCAGACTTCTTCCTGTACAGATACAAGTTACCACAGACATCATATATCCATGTAGACATCATCAGAGTTATCCTCAGTGAACAGTTACAACAGAGATCATATATCCATGTAGACATCATCAGAGTTATCCTCAGTGAACAGTTACAACAGAGATCATATATCCATACAGACATCATCAGAGAACAGTTACAACAGAGATCATATATCCATATAGACATCATCAGAGAACAGTTACAACAGAGATCATATATCCATATAGACATCATCAGAGAACAGTTACAACAGAGATCATATATCCATATAGACATCATCAGAGAACAGTTACAACAGAGATCATATATCCATGTAGACATCATCAGAGTTATCCTCAGTGAACAGTTACAACAGAGATCATATATCCATGTAGACATCATCAGAGTTATCCTCAGTGAACAGTTACAACAGAGATCATATATCCATATAGACATCATCAGAGAACAGTTACAACAGAGATCATATATCCATATAGACATCATCAGAGAACAGTTACAACAGAGATCATATATCCATATAGACATCATCAGAGTTATCCTCAGTGAACAGTTACAACAGAGATCATATATCCATATAGACATCATCAGAGTTATCCTCAGTGAACAGTTACAACAGAGATCATATATCCATATAGACATCATCAGAGAACAGTTACAACAGAGATCATATATCCATATAGACATCATCAGAGTTATCCTCAGTGAACAGTTACAACAGAGATCATATATCCATATGGACATCATCACAGTTATCCTCAGTGAACAGTTACAACAGAGATCATATATCCATATAGACATCATCAGAGAACAGTTACAACAGAGATCATATATCCATATAGACATCATCAGAGTTATCCTCAGTGAACAGTTACAACAGAGATCATATATCCATATATATATATATATATCTGTGCATGTTAGAGTGTGTTTGTGCGTGTGAGAGCATGTGAGAGCGTTTGTTTATGTGTGAGAGTGTGTGTGTGAGAGCTTGTGTATGAGAGGGTGTGTGTGAGAGCGTGTGAGTGAGAGCTTGTGTATGAGAGCGTGTGTGTGAGAGCGTGTGAGAGCATGTGAGAGCGTTTGTTTATGTGTGAGAGAGTGTGTGTGAGAGCGTGTGTATGAGAGGGTGTGTGTGAGAGCGTGTGAGTGAGAGCGTGTGTATGAGAGGGTGTGTGTGAGAGTGTGTGAGTGAGAGCGTGTGTGAGAGCGTGTGTGACATCGTGTGTGTGAGGGCCTGTGTTTGTGTGTGTGAGAGCGTGTGAGAGTGTGTGTGTGAGGGCCTGTGCTTGTGTGTGTGAGAGCGTGTGTGTGAGAGTGTGTGAGAGAGTGTGTATGAGATGGTGTGTGTGTGAGAGTGTGTTTGTGTGTGTGAGAGAGTGTGTTTGAGAATGTGTGTGTGAGAGCAGGTGTGTGAGAGAGTGTGTGTGAGAGAGTGTGTGTGAGGGTGTGTGTATGAGAGGGTGTGTGTCGGAGCGTGTGTGTGACAGCGTGTGTGTGAGGGCCTGTGTTTGTGTGTGTGAGAGCGTGTGTGTGAGGGCCTGTGTTTATGTGTGTGAGAGCGTGTGTGTGACAGCGTGTGTGTGAGGGCGTGTGTATGAGAGGGTGTGTGGAACAGCGTGTGTGTGACAGCGTGTATGTGAGGGCGTGTGTTTGTGTGTTAGAGTGTGTGTGTGTGAGGGCGTGTGTGTGTGTGAGAGTGTGTGTGAGAGCGTGTGTGTGTGTGTGTGTGTGTGTAAGGGAGTGTCAGTGTATTTTTATTTAGTTGACCGTCATTTTAACAAGTTAGTCTCATTGAGATTAACAATCTATTTTTTTCCAAGAGAGATCTGGCCAAAATAGCTGCACACAACAGTTTAAAAAAACATCAATTTACACTTTGAACAGCAAGATCAAGATGGTTTGGGGAAGTGTAGTGCGGGGTTAGATGTCAAAACATTGACAGCCCCCCTATTTCATTTTCCATCATAGTGTTTAACCCAGCTTTAATTTCAGGACCCTTTGAAGCTTGTTCCAATCAGAGGGGGGTGAGAACTGGAAAGCTTTTTATTCCCCCCCCCCCCACCTAGCTCTGCACCGGCCTTAGGCACAATCAACAAAACACCACAGTCATGTTTGCGCAGGGCGATTCGTTTTCGTTTGTCTGCTGGACAATGTAGTTACACAGGTAAAATAGGAAATGTCTCAATAGGACGTTTTGAAATAAAACCGTACACATGATTTAATCTCCGCAGAGATAAGGAAGACCTGTCACGTCCTGACGTTAGTTCATTTTTTATGTCTCTATGTTAGGTTGGTCAGGGCGTGAGTTGGGGTGGGCAGTCTATGTTTAGTCTTTATTTAGTATGGTCAGGGCGTGAGTTGGGGTGGGCAGTCTGTGTTTTGTCTTTATTTAGTATGGTCAGGGCGTGAGTTGGGGTGGGCAGTCTGTGTTTTGTCTTTATTTAGTATGGTCAGGGCGTGAGTTGGGGTGGGCAGTCTGTGTTTTGTCTTTATTTAGTATGGTCAGGGCGTGAGTTGGGGTGGGCAGTCTATGTTTTGTCTTTATTTAGTATGGTCAGGGCGTGAGTTGGGGTGGGCAGTCTATGTTTTGTCTTTATTTAGTATGGTCAGGGCGTGAGTTGGGGTGGGCAGTCTGTGTTTTGTCTTTATTTAGTATGGTCAGGGCGTGAGTTGGGGTGGGCAGTCTGTGTTTTGTCTTTATTTAGTATGGTCAGGGCGTGAGTTGGGGTGGGCAGTCTGTGTTTTGTCTTTATTTAGTATGGTCAGGGCGTGAGTTGGGGTGGGCAGTCTGTGTTTTGTCTTTATTTAGTATGGTCAGGGCGTGAGTTGGGGTGGGCAGTCTGTGTTTTGTCTTTATTTAGTATGGTCAGGGCGTGAGTTGGGGTGGGCAGTCTATGTTTGGTCTTTATTTAGTATGGTCAAGGCGTGAGTTGGGGTGGGCAGTCTTTGTTTTGTCTTTATTTAGTATGGTCAGGGCGTGAGTTGGGGTGGGCAGTCTATGTTTAGTCTTTATTTAGTATGGTCAGGGCGTGAGTTGGGGTGGGCAGTCTGTGTTTTGTCTTTATTTAGTGTTGGTCAGGGCGTGAGTTGGGGTGGGCAGTCTGTGTTTGGTCTTTATTTAGTATGGTCAGGGCGTGAGTTGGGGTGGGCAGTCTATGTTTTGTCTTTATTTAGTATGGTCAGGGCGTGAGTTGGGGTGGGCAGTCTGTGTTTTGTCTTTATTTAGTATGGTCAGGGCGTGAGTTGGGGTGGGCAGTCTGTGTTTTGTCTTTATTTCGTATGGTCAGGGCGTGAGTTGGGGTGGGCAGTCTGTGTTTTGTCTTTATTTAGTATGGTCAGGGCGTGAGTTGGGGTGGGCAGTCTGTGTTTTGTCTTTATTTAGTATGGTCAGGGCGTGAGTTGGGGTGGGCAGTCTATGTTTGGTCTTTATTTAGTATGGTCAAGGCGTGAGTTGGGGTGGGCAGTCTATGTTTTGTCTTTATTTAGTATGGTCAGGGCGTGAGTTGGGGTGGGCAGTCTGTGTTTTGTCTTTATTTAGTATGGTCAGGGCGTGAGTTGGGGTGGGCAGTCTGTGTTTTGTCTTTATTTCGTATGGTCAGGGCGTGAGTTGGGGTGGGCAGTCTGTGTTTTGTCTTTATTTAGTATGGTCAGGGCGTGAGTTGGGGTGGGCAGTCTATGTTTTGTGTTTCTATGTTTAGGTTTCTGTTTCGGCCTAGTATGGTTCTCAATCAGAGGCAGGTGTCGTTAGTTGTCTCTGATTGAGAATCACACTTAGGTAGCCTGGTTGTCTCTGATTGAGAATCACACTTAGGTAGCCTGGTTGTCTCTGATTGAGAATCACACTTAGGTAGCCTGGTTGTCTCTGATTGAGAATCACACTTAGGTAGCCTGGTTGTCTCTGATTGAGAATCATACTTACGTAGCCTGGGTTTCACTGTTGGTTTGTGGGTGTTTGTTTCCATGTCTGTCACCCCACGGGACTGTTTCGGTTTGGTTTTCGTTCATGTTCACATTTATTGTTTTGTACTTCTTAGTGTTCAGTTTATGTTTTATAATAAACAATATGGACACTTACCACGTTGCGTTTTGTTCCCTGCTACACCTCCTCTTCAGACAAAAAGGAGGAAATCTTCCGTTACAATTTCTGTTTGGCCTGGTATGGTTCCCAATCAGAGGCAGCTGTTGATCGTTGTCTCTGATTGAGAACCATACTTAGGCAACCTGTTTTCCCACTATGAGGTGCAGGTAGTTATTTTCTGGTTAGAGTTTGTTGCACCTGTCAGAACTGTTCGTTTATCATTTTGTTGTTTTTGTTTGTGTTTTCATTCTGGATTAAAAGTAGTATGGATACGTACCACACTGCACTTTGGTCCTCCTCTCCTTCCACCAATGAAAATCGTTACAGAACTACCCACCACAAAAGCACCAAGTAACATGGAAGGGACTCCTGGACAGGTGAGCAGCGCTATCTGGAGAAATGGACATGGGAGGAGATACTGGAAGGCAAGGGACCCTGGGAACAGGCTGGGGAGTATCGCCGTCCACAGGAGGAACTGGAGGCAGCTAAGGCTGTGCGGAAACACTACGAGGAGTTGGCTTGGCTGGCAAGGAAGCCCGAAAGGCAGCCACAAAAATGTATTGGGGGGGGGCACACGGGGAGTGTGGCAGAGTCAGGTTGGAGACCTGAGCCAGCTCCCCGTGCTTACCGTAGCGGGTGTCGTACTGGTCAGGCACCGTGGTGGAGCGAACGGTGTCCCCAGTACGCGATCTTAGCCCGGTGGGCTACATCCCAGCTCCCCGCATCTGCCGGGCTAGGGTGAGAATCCAGCCAGGGCGGAAGGTGCCAGCCCTGCTCTCCAGACAGCCAGGGCGGAAGGTGCCAGCCCTGCTCTCCAGACAGCCAGGGCGGAAGGTGCCAGCCCTGCTCTCCAGACAGCCAGGGCGGAAGGTGCCAGCCCTGCTCTCCAGACAGCCAGGGCGGAAGGTGCCAGCCCTGCTCTCCAGACAGCCAGGGCGGAAGGTGCCAGCCCTGCTCTCCAGACAGCCAGGGCGGAAGGTGCCAGCCCTGCTCTCCAGACAGCCAGGGCGGAAGGTGCCAGCCCTGCTCTCCAGACAGCCAGGGCGGAAGGTGCCAGCCCTGCTCTCCAGACAGCCAGGGCGGAAGGTGCCAGCCCTGCTCTCCAGACAGCCAGGTCGGAAGGTGCCAGCCCTGCTCTCCAGACAGCCAGGGCGGAAGGTGCCAGCCCTGCTCTCCAGACAGCCAGGGCGGAAGGTGCCAGCCCTGCTCTCCAAACAGCCAGTGCGTCTCCTCGGGCCAGGATACCCTGCGTCGGCTCTGCACACTGTGTCTCCCGTGTGTCTGCACAGCCCAGTGCATCCTTTTCCTGCGCCCCGCACGTGCCAGGGTAATATATAATAATATATAATAATATAATAATATATATAATAATATATAATAAATAATAATATATGCCATTTAGCAGACGCTTTTATCCAAAGCGACTTACAGTCATGTGTGCATACATTCTATGTATGGGTGGTCCCGGGAATCGAACCCACTACCCTGGCGTTACAAGCGCCATGCTCTACCAACTGAGCTACAGAAGGACCACAACGGGCGTAAAATCCCCATCCAGCCAGGACGGGTTGTGCAGGCCCTTAGTTCGAGACCTCCAGTGCGCCTCCACGGCCCGGTCTATCCTGTGCCTCCTCTGAGGACCAGGCTGTTTCTCCGTCTCCTCCCTCCAGAGTCTCCCTCCTGTCCGGAGCTGCCAGAGCCGCCCGTCAGTCAGGAGCTGCCAGAGCCGCCCGTCAGTCAGGAGCTGCCAGAGCCGCCCGTCAGTCAGGAGCTGCCAGAGCCGCCCGTCAGTCAGGAGCTGCCAGAGCCGCCCGTCAGTCAGGAGCTGCCAGAGCCGCCCGTCAGTCAGGAGCTGCCAGAGCCGCCCGTCAGTCAGGAGCTGCCAGAGCCGCCCGTCAGTCAGGAGCTGCCAGAGTCGCCCTTAACTCCGGCGCTGCCAGAGTCTCCCGTAACTCCGGCGCTGCCAGAGTCTCCCGTCCCGCGCCAGAGCCGCCACCATAGACCCAGGCATGGGTTTAGGTTTTGCGGCCGGAGTCCGCACCTTTTGGGGGGGGTACTGTCACATCCTGACCTTAGTTCCTTTTTTATGTCTCTGTTTTAGTTTGGCGTGAGTTGGGGTGGGCATTCTATGTTTTTGTTCTAAGTTTTGTATTTCTATGTTTTGGCCTGGTATGGTTCCCAATCAGAGGCAGCTGTCGATCGTTGTCTCTGATTGAGAACCGTACTTAGGTAGTATGTTTTCCCTGTTAGTTGTGGGTAGTTATTTTCTGGTTAGTGTTTGTTGCACCTGTCAGAACTGGTCGTTTATTGTTTTGTTGTTTTTGTTCGTGTTTTCATTCTGGATTAAAAGTAGTATGGATAAGTACCACGCTGCACTTTGTTCCTCCTCTCCTTCCAAACAACGAAAATCGTTACAAGACCAGCCCAGTCTAATATAGAGAGTACAGTGATGAGTGAGGGACCCATTGTGTAGGCGTGATAGGTGGATATGCTGCACACATAAACAGGGTTGAAAAGTGACTGGTAGCAGGAATATATAAATACTTCCGGTAATATATTAATGGTGATATACTTCCGGTAAATATATACTAACAGTAATACTGCATATACATGTAAACAAGAGATATAGTGACCAGTAGCAGGATAAATAGATACATCCTATTGATAATAGCAATCAGGAATCAATGAATCAGTGTTTATGCATGGGGTGGAGGACATTCAGAGACTTGTCCCGAAGGCGCTCCTGCGTTGTCCTGGCTGTGTGCTTAGGGTTGTTATCCTGTTGGAAGGTGAACCTTCACCCCAGTCTGAGGTCCTGAGCACTCTGGAGCAGGCAAAATCTATATATATATAGATATATATATATTATATTATATATTAAAATCTAAGCGGGCTGTCATGTGTCTTTTACTGAGGAGTGGCTTCCGTCTGGGGTGAAGTAAGTTTTTTGCAACATTGTCAGGAAAGTATGTACTGGCATACTTTATCAGTTTAAGTTTATTCGTTTGTAAAAAAAAAAAAAATCCCATTTGCACATCAAAAACCGAGCTGTGATTCTCATGGAACTGTTTCCAACTCCAAGTTGCCACAATGCTTTCCATTCCACTCTTATTGAGCTGTCTTTAACATGTACCCTTGTCGTGTCTGTTCTCTACCAACTCCAAGTTTCTAACTATTGATTTGCATTTAATTAAACTCATTTATTTGCTCGCGAATGACACAACATTGATCAACGAGATCAATAATAGAAAACATGGCACCCTATTCCCTCTATAGTGCCCTACTGTTAGCCACGGTTGTGTGGGGGCTCTAGTCGAACGTAGTGCACTATAACAGGAATAGGGTGTCATTTGGAAAGCATCTCATATAACCAAAGTCAAGCGCCGCCGTTTGAGAAGGGGAAGAAGTAGGAAACAACCAATCTATCTCAGAATCATATGCTACGCTTACCTTTTAATGGAATCCGTTCCAAAAAGCACCCTGTCCCCCTGTTCACTATACAGAGCCCTGGTCAAAAGTAGTGCACAATATAGGAAATCGGTTGTTATTTGGGACGAAGTCGTGGTGTCAAGACCTGACCAGAAACAATAGTAATTTCTCTACCACATGGGACAGGGAAAGGAGAAAGTCCACAGAAACACAATTTGCAAAAAAGTAATGACCATGAACCCTTAGATCAAGGAATTAATTCACACACATCCAAAAATTATCCCCAGGAAAGTTTATAGGACATTTTAATAAGGGGAAATTGTAAAACGCTGCCATACACTGACACCATTTTCCATTCGATTTTCACTTTGTTGAACCTCGTCCTCAGACGAGTTTGGTGGCATTTCAGAGTTGCATTTTCATGTTGTCTCCTGTATAAGCCTCGTTGGGCCATCCTGATCTCAGGAGATCACATCCTGTTTCTCTGAAAGGAAACGAGTGCGCAGCATTCAGGATTGCAAATCATTCTCCCATATGGCCATTGCCCAAACAGGTGATGCTGTATTGTAACAGGTGATGCTGTATTGAATATAGTATCAGGTGATGCTGTATTGTATGTAGTATCAGGTGATACTGTATTGTAACAGGTGATGCTGTATTGTAACAGGTGATGCTGTATTGTATGTAGTACCAGGTGATGCTGTATTGTATGTAGTATCAGGTGATGCTGTATCATATGTAGCATCAGGTGATGCTGTATCGTAACACATGTGATGCTGTATTGTATGTAGTATCAGGTGATACTGTATTGTAACTGGTGATGCTGTGTTGTAACAGGTGATGCTGTATTGTATGTAGTATCAGGTGATGCTGTATCATATGTAGCATCAGGTGATGCTGTATTGTAACAGGTGATGCTGTATTGTATGTAGTATCAGGTGATGCTGTATTGTAACAGGTGATGCTGTATTGTATGTAGTATCAGGTGATACTGTATTGTAACTGGTGATGCTGTGTTGTAACAGGTGATGTTGTGTTTTATGTGGTAACAGGTGATGCTGTATGGTGTGTTGTAACAGGTGATGCTGCAGTGTGATAGGTGATGCTGAATGGTGTGTTGTAAGAGGTGATGCTGCAGTGTGATAGGTGATGCTGAATGGTGTGTAGTAACAGGTGATGCTGCAGTGTGATAGGTGATGCTGAATGGTGTGTTGTAACAGGTGATGCTGCAGTGTGATAGGTGATGCTGAATGGTGTGTTGTAACAGGTGATGCTGCAGTGTGATAGGTGATGCTGAATGGTGTGTTGTAACAGGTGATGCTGCAGTGTGATAGGTGATGCTGAATGGTGTGTTGTAACAGGTGATGCTGCAGTGTGATAGGTGATGCTGAATGGTGTGTTGTAACAGGTGATGCTGCACTGTGATAGGTGATGCTGAATGGTGTGTTGTAACAGGTGATGCTGCACTGTGATAGGTGATGGTGAATGGTGTGTTGTAACAGGTGATGCTGCAGTGTGATAGGTGATGCTGAATGGTGTGTTGTAACAGGTGATGCTGCAGTGTGATAGGTGATGCTGAATGGTGTGTTGTAACAGGTGATGCTGCAGTGTGATAGGTGATGCTGAATGGTGTGTTGTAACAGGTGATGCTGCACTGTGATAGGTGATGCTGAATGGTGTGTTGTAACAGGTGATGCTGCAGTGTGATAGGTGATGCTGAATGGTGTGTTGTAACAGGTGATGCTGCAGTGTGATAGGTGATGCTGAATGGTGTGTTGTAACAGGTGATGCTGCAGTGTGATAGGTGATGCTGAATGGTGTGTTGTAACAGGTGATGCTGCAGTGTGATAGGTGATGCTGAATGGTGTGTTGTAACAGGTGATGCTGTGTTTTATGTGGTAACAGGTGATGCTGTAGTGTGATAGGTGATGCTGAATGGTGTGTGAGTAACAGGTGATGCTGTGTTTGATGCTGATGTGGTAACATGTGATGCTGTATTTTATGTGGTAGCAGGTGATTCTGTATTGTATGTGGTAGCAGGTGATTCTGTGATTGTATGTGGTAGTAACAGGTGATTCTGTGATTGTATGTGGTAGCAGGTGATTCTGTGATTGTGTGTGGTAGCAGGTGATTCTGTATTGTGTGTGGTAGCAGGTGATTCTGTATTGTGTGTGGTAGCAGGTGCTTCTGTATTGTATGTGGTAGCAGATGCTTCTGTATTGTATGTGGTAACAGGTGATTCTGTATTGTGTGTGGTAGCAGGTGATTCTGTATTGTATGTGGTAGCAGGTGATTCTGTATTGTATGTGGTAGCAGATGATTCTGTATTGTATGTGGTAGCAGGTGATTCTGTATTGTATGTGGTAGCAGGTGATTCTGTATTGTATGTGGTAGCAGGTGATTCTGTATTGTGTGTGGTAGCAGGTGATTCTGTATTGTGTGTGGTAGCAGGTGCTTCTGTATTGTGTGTGGTAGCAGGTGATTCTGTATTGTGTGTGGTAGCAGGTGCTTCTGTATTGTATGTGGTAGCAGATGCTTCTGTATTGTATGTGGTAGCAGGTGATTCTGTATTGTATGTGGTAGCAGGTGATTCTGTATTGTATGTGGTAGCAGGTGATTCTGTATTGTATGTGGTAGCAGGTGATTCTGTATTGTGTGTGGTAGCAGGTGATTCTGTATTGTGTGTGGTAGCAGGTGCTTCTGTATGGTATGTGGTAGCAGATTCTTCTGTATTGTATGTGGTAGCAGGTGATTCTGTATTGTATGTGGTAGCAGGTGATTCTGTATTGTGTGTGGTAGCAGGTGATTCTGTATTGTATGTGGTAGCAGGTGATTCTGTATTGTATGTGGTAGCAGGTGATTCTGTATTGTATGTGGTAGCAGGTGATTCTGTATTGTGTGTGGTAGCAGGTGCTTCTGTATTGTGTGTGGTAGCAGGTGATTCTGTATTGTGTGTGGTAGCAGGTGATTCTGTATTGTGTGTGGTAGCAGGTGCTTCTGTATTGTATGTGGTAGCAGATGCTTCTGTATTGTATGTGGTAGCAGGTGATTCTGTATTGTGTGTGGTAGCAGGTGCTTCTGTATTGTATGTGGTAGCAGATGCTTCTGTATTGTATGTGGTAACAGGTGATTCTGTATTGTATGTGGTAGCAGGTGATTCTGTATTGTATGTGGTAGCAGGTGCTTCTGTATTGTATGTGGTAGCAGATGATTCTGTATTGTTTGTGGTAGCAGGTGATTCTGTATTGTATGTGGTAGCAGGTTATTCTGTATTGTATGTGGTAGCAGATGATTATGTATTGTGTGTGGTAGCAGGTGATTCTGTATTGTGTGTGGTAGCAGGTGCTTCTGTATTGTGTGTGGTAGCAGGTGATTCTGTATTGTGTGTGGTAGCAGGTGCTTCTGTATTGTATGTGGTAGCAGATGCTTCTGTATTGTATGTGGTAGCAGGTGATTCTGTATTGTATGTGGTAGCAGGTGATTCTGTATTGTATGTGGTAGCAGGTGATTCTGTATTGTATGTGGTAGCAGGTGATTCTGTATTGTGTGTGGTAGCAGGTGATTCTGTATTGTATGTGGTAGCAGGTGATTCTGTATTGTATGTGGTAGCAGATGCTTCTGTATTGTATGTGGTAGCAGGTGATTCTGTATTGTATGTGGTAGCAGATGCTTCTGTATTGTATATGTGGTGATTCTGTATTGTATGTGGTAGCAGGTGATTCTGTATTGTATGTGGTAGCAGGTGATTCTGTATTGTATGTGGTAGCAGGTGATTCTGTATTGTATGTGGTAGCAGGTGATTCTGTATTGTATGTGGTAGCAGGTGATTCTGTATTGTGTGTGGTAGCAGGTGATTCTGTATTGTGTGTGGTAGCAGGTGCTTCTGTATTGTATGTGGTAGCAGGTGATTCTGTATTGTATGTGGTAGCAGGTGATTCTGTATTGTGTGTGGTAGCAGGTGCTTCTGTATGGTATGTGGTAGCAGATGCTTCTGTATTGTATGTGGTAGCAGGTGATTCTGTATTGTATGTGGTAGCAGGTGATTCTGTATTGTATAATGTATTCCGCAAGTATTCAGACCCTTTGACTTTTTTCAAATTTTTTATGGTTCAGTCTTATTCTAAAATGAATTCAATTATTTTTTCCCCCTCATCAATTTACACGCAATACCTCGTGATGACATCACAATATCCCATAATGACATCACAATACCCCATAATGACATCACAATATCCCATAATGACATCACAATACCCCATAATGACATCACAATATCCCATAATGACATCACAATACCCCATAATGACAAGAAACAAACAGGTTTTTAGAAAGTGTTGCTAATTTATTAACAATAAAATACTGAAATATCACATTTACATAAGTATTCTGACCTTTACTCAGTACTTTGCTGAAGCACCTTTGGCAGTGATTAAAGCATCGAGTCTTCTTGGGTATGAAGCTACAAGCTCGGCACACCTATATTTAGAGAGTTTCTCCCATTCATCTCTGCAGATCCTCTGAAGCTCTGTCAGGTTGGAGGGGGAGCATTGCTGCACAGCTGTTTTCAGGTCTCTCCAGAGATGTTCAATAGGGTTCATGTCCGGACTCTGGCCGGGCCACTCAAGGGCATTCAGAGACTTGTCCCGAAGGCGCTCCTGCGTTGTCTTGGCTGTGTGCTTAGGGTTGTTGTCCTGTTGGAAGGTAAAACCTTCACCCCAGTCTGAGGTCCTGAGCGCTCTGGAGCAGGCAAAATCTAAGCGGGCTGTCATGTGCCTTTTACTGAGGAGGGGCTTCCGTCTGGCAATTGGTGGAGTGCTGCAGAGATGGTTGTTCTTCTGGAAGGTTCTCCCATCTCCACAGAGGAACTCTGGAGCTCTGTCAGAGTGACCATCGGGTTCTTGGTCAACCTCCCTGACAAAGGCCCTTCTCCCACGATTGCTCAGATTGGCTGGGCTGCCAGCTATAGGAAGAGTCTTGGTGGTTCCAAACTTCTTCCATTTAAGGTATTTCTGTTGTTTATTTGTAATGCATTTTCAAAAAAAATGGAAAAACCTGTTTTCGCTTCGTCATTATGGGGTATTGTGTGTATTATTATACATGTAATCAATTTCAGAAAAATGTTATGAAACAAAATGTGGAAAAAATCGAGAGGTCTGAATCATTTGCTGAATTCACTGTATGTGGTTGGGTTGTGACTGGTAGGCGGTCAGTCAGCCCAGCGAACCCAATGTCTCTCATTCCCTCCAAAAGACAGCACAAGCACGCACGCACGCACGCACGCACGCACGCACGCACGCACGCACGCACGCACGCACGCACGCACGCACGCACGCACGCACGCACGCACGCACGCACGCACGCACGCACGCACGCACGCACGCACGCACGCACGCACGCACGCACGCACGCACGCACACACACACACACACACACACACACACACACACACACACACACACACACACACACACACACACACACACACACACACACACACACACACACACACACACACACACACACACACACACACACACACACACACACACACAAGCGCGCACACACACACACACTCACACACCTCTTGTGCGTGACTTTCTCCACTCTGTGTGAAAAGCCTGTTTCATCGCTTGACGCTCACTGAGTCAGGATGGTTTCTCTGTTTCCTGGATGTTGAGCAAATGGCCCAACGCGATGAACTATTACCATAGGCTCCTCTGTGACACAGACATCGACCGTGATGATGGACAACACAAACACAACCAAACTTCAAAGATCTAATGATGTATGAATGAAACTTCAACTCAAGAAGAAGGGAGAAAAAAAAGCTTCTCTGCACTTTAGTGCGTCACAAACGGCACCCTATTACCTTTATAGTGCACTAGTTTTGACGAGGGCTCATGATCAAAAGTGATGCATTGCATAGGGAATAGGGGTGCCACTTGAGACTAGGCCATGATAATATAATATAATGAAGTGTGAGTGTCTTTTAGCAGCTCTGTCTCATATCGGTTCTCCCAGAACCATCATGCTCAATATGGTTGCTTCCAAAATGGCACACCGGTCCTACATTTATAGTGCACAAAGGGGGCCCTGGTCAAAAGTAGTCCACTATATTGTGAATAGGGTCTTTTATCAACATTTTATCTCTTCCTTCCCCCACGGGGCTGCAAACTTCATTATAGAAGAGTTGTTCTTGTGTATAGCAACCCACCGGGGTGTATCCATACTGCCAGACAAGTCTCTTTCTT